>NC_142025.1:24628174-24928174 GCF_049901735.1 Notechis scutatus
AAGTTTGAAGATTCCTGTTCTAATTCCAACCCCCTGCTCCAGCAGGAGAGATCCTTCACAGAATAATAGAAGAGTACAGAGTTAGAGGGAGTCCCTTGGAGGCCATCTAATCCAACCCTCTGCTCCAGAAGGAGACCTTATATCACCTCAAATCTGGATTATTTTGGTGCCTCTAACAGGAAAATTGGCAGAGAGTTTACTAGGACAAGGCTGCCATGCAGAGGAAGGCAGAGATAATCTTTCACTTATAACCACAATTGAGCCCAAAATTTTGGTTGCTAAGCAAGAGTGTTGTTAAGTGAATTTCACTCACATTTTACTCAATCCATGACATCTCCTGGGTCCAATGGTCATGTGCAGGCTGGAGGAAGTAAATCTGAAGGCATGTGCAATACCTCTAATGTAGTGGTTGCCAACCAGTGGGCCGGGACCACTGGTGGTCTCGCGAGAAAATTTGATGGTCCGAAGAGGGAAACGCCACCCCAAAGCATCCTCCAAAGCAATTAATCCAGGCTGCATGTGAACACAAGGCTGCACCACCCACATGGCTCCGTGGGAACACAAAGGTTTGCATCACTTGCTTTGTGAAGAACACGAGGTAGTGAGAGGGGAAAGGGGCGGAGGGAGGGAAACTTGGCCCCACGCCGCCCACGCGCCCACCTAACCACCAGGCTGCTCTTTCCACTTTTTTTTCGCCTGCTTTGCTGAGGCAAGTGAAAGCAGCAGTCTCTCTTTCTCTCCCTCAACTCCTCCAGAAGTCGAGCCTTGAGCCCTGCAAAGCATCCTGCTCCTAGAGGCTGCGCTGGTGTGACAAATCTCACAAGGACTCATTTCTGGCAGAGTTTGGGGAGAGAAAGAAAGACTCCCTGCTGCTTTCTCCTTGCATGAAGCCAAAGTTCTCTCTCTCTCTCTCTCTCTCTCTCCCCTGAGAATGGAGCTGGAGATTTGCATCCTGCAATCCCAAATAAAGAATGGTCAATCGATAGGAAAATGGGGTGGGAATTTCCTGAGACATTTTTGGGATTTTCCCAGGGTCTCTGGTCTGGGATTTAAAATTATGAGTTTGGTGGTCCCTGAGGTCCAAAAAGGTTGGTGACCCCTGTTCTAATGTACAGGTTAGAGTTAAATTGTGGCAGAAAGTGGACTATGGGTGTGTTTTTCCAAACAGTGAGGTTGAATGTGTATAGTTTTAGAAGAGCTCTGTGTGTGTGTGTGTGTGTGTGTGTGTGTACATACACATACAATATATATATAGTAGATAATGTATCTTTTTGTGTGCCTATACACACACTATACTATGTAATATGTATGTACACATATGGCATATATACATAAGATTAAATAGTGTATTGTGGATGTTCAGTAGTAGTAAATAAATCGTTCTGACCCAATCGGGTTCCCAAAGAACAAACACAGACAAATACAGCAGCCCCCATCTTTTAAGGTTTAATAACGAATTCTGTTCTGAAGGCTGCATTCCACTAATTAGCTGCGACAAGAAAGAGCCTTGCCAAGTTGTTTGTCAAGGCTGCCAAAAAAGCCAGAGATAAGAACTAATTTATAAAATTATCCAAACACAAACTAAGATGTCTACCAGTTGAGTTTCAGAGCTTCTTTGCTTGTCTGCAAAGAATGCTTTTCCAAACCTGGCTTTTATCCTCTTGAGGGAGGGGCCATTACCTTGCAGCCTTACTTCCTGAGTTGCCTGTGCTGCTGTAATTGTTCTTTTCTCCAAGCAATCTTTCATGCACGCAGCACTTGGCACAGGCTCCTCGGGAACCCTCATCACTGCTGCCAGCCCCCACAATCTCAGTCCATTTCCTGATGGTCCTGGCCCTTCATCAGAGTCCTTGCTCTTCTCAGCCATCTAGTCTTGCTGCCAGCTAACCACAACATAAATAGAGAGGGAAATTGTATCTCTTTGAGGTGAGGAGAGGCCAAGGCAAGGCACCCCTTGACATGAGTGAGGTCAAGTTGGCCACACCCACCCAATCACATGACCACCAAGACACGCCCACGCAGTCAAATGTCCACCAAGCATGCCCATGCAGTCACATGACCAACAAGCACACCCACCCAGTCACATGACCACCAAGCCATGCCCACCAAATAAGCCAAGCCCACCTAACCGGTAATAAAAAAAATTTGAATCCCACCACTGGTCAGAAATAATGTTTTAGTAACCAATACAAGTACCCATTTCAGTTGGAATTGATTCTGAAATGGTTAAATTGATTTGCTGTTGATTAGAAAGATAATTAATGAGGATACAGAGGTCTAAAAAGGGAAAAATTTTATGAACAAAGGAAAACAATGTCTTTCAGCAAAATGTGCAAGACCGTATTATTTGTTCTATTTTTGTTGGCTTGTCACTTTTATTTAGCATTATTACAAATGGTTCATTCAAAGTTATCAGAGAGTTATAATTTCTTGTATCATTTTTTACATTGGATACTTTGCATTTGAAAGTACTTTTGTACTTTGTAAATTTTATAGTTGTCTGAAAGTCCACAGTTTTACTATGGCTCTATTAAGCAACCATGAAAAAGTTACTGCTCAACCCACCACGGTGAAATATGGGTAGTGATACTAATATATATAACTTGCAATAGTTCACAGGATTAGTGACCTTATGAATATGAAATGCTTTGAACAGTCCACTGTACTTAACAAATTAGAAGTTATATGGAGGTAAATGCACAATAAATAGTATAAAATATATTTTCCAACAATAAAAGTTACTTGCTGTTTTTCTTGATGCTTTACTAATTAAGAATGATTAATTATGTGTTTTTCATTAACATATGAGTATAAAGTTATATGACAAAAGTTTTCTGCATTTTCAAACAGCTGCCACCAACTCTGCATTGCAATTTGAAAAGAAGAATTGTCGAGAGATTCAAGAAATCTTTATTCAGTCAGCAGAGTAATCCATGTAATTTGAAGTCTGAGATTAAGAAGGTATAGTATTCAAAAGGACACTTCTACAATTATGGAATTTCCCCCCCATTTGAAATGTGGACTTGAAGCATTTTCAAAGTTTAAGATATTTAGCATTTAAAAATCTTCATATTTCATTCCTAATAAGAGGCAGGGGTGAAATTTAACCACCTCAAACTACCTCACACGAGATGGTAGGGACAATTGGGTTGGGTTCACCAAACTAACAATTGCCCCTGGTTGGCCCTGCCCACACCCACCCGATTGCACCCATGTCGGCAATGAGTGATACCACTGGTGGGTGGACTGATGCATGCAGGGAGGGAGACTAGCATGCAGGAGAGCACAACATTGGAGTCCTTCCCAGGTGTTCCTGGCCTGCGAGGGAGGGCATGATCTCCTGTGCCCCCCTCAGGAGCCGCAAAGTGTTTGCTGCCCCTGTGGCATCTGCCAAGCCTCCTCACCACCACGCTTTTCTTCCTCACCAGAAGTGTTGAGGTAATTCCCCGTTAGGAGAATGAGCGCATACAGGGAGACGTATTTGAAAGAAGTGTTTTGTATAATACACACACAGCACACAGATACACTGTACAGTAAATATAGGTTTTTACTTCTAGAAAGGTTTAAGCAAAGTCCAAAATAAGCAATCCAAAAGTCATTCACGGGTAAATCGGTCAGTTTTTCAATCCAGGGATAATCGAAATATCAAATTCCAGTGTCAAAAACAGTTCAGTATCAGACTTACATTAAATCCAGTAATATCAGTCAATTAGAAGAAATGGAGCAACAGCAATATTTTCCAACAGAAGGAAACAGAGATACACTTGCACTCTCTTCTGACACTCAGACCAAACAATCCAGGTTTCTGGCTCCATCTTATGGCTGTTTGAGAAACCACACCCAATTGCATGCTCTTGCATTCCCTTAAAGATATAGTACTCAAATGTTTATCCTGGTTTATATATTTCTAACCCAAATACCTGTTAGGTGACTTATATTCCTAACGTTCTCCCCTTTTGGGTAAGACAATATATACAACCTTACATTCTAAGTCCATAATCTTCACAGCTAGCCTTATGCTTTATAGAGCCTTGGGCCTTTGTAAAATGATCTGCTATATTGTTTTCTGACATACAGTATTCTAGCTTAATCATTTTACTTTGCACACATTGTCTCACATTTAAGTATCTTAAATCTGTGTGTTTCGTTCTTCTTTTAACAGCAATATTTGAAGCCATCTGTATTGCTGATTGGTTGTCTTTGTAAATAACAATAGAATCTGTTACATTAATTCCCATATCAATTAATAATTGCTTATACAAAACTAAATCTGTACATAATAAAGACAAACATGAGAATTCAGCCTCCATTGTTGACAAACTTAGATGTTTCTATCTAATAGATCTCCATCCAATCAATGCTTTTCCCAATAATACAGCAGTACCCGATGTAGATTTTTGTGTATTTATGTCTGTAGCAAAACTTGCATCAGCATATGCAGTTAAATTCAGTTCATCTTTTGGCTCCAAATACAATGCATAATGCATTGTTTGTTTCAGGTATCTTAACACACATTTAGCAGCTTGCCATTGCCTTTCAGTTGGCTCAGCATTAAATCTTGCTAATTGATTAACAGTGTATGCAATATCTGGCCTTGACCAATTACTGAGATAAGATAAACTACCAATCAAAGACCGATAAATGTTCTTATCAAAAACAGGACTTTGAACATCACTGTGGCTAAACTCCTGGCTCATTGGTGTCTTAGCCAGCTTACAAAGTTCCATTTTAAAACTTTTTAGTAATTGGTTAATTTTCTCTGCTTGTGAGATTTTGTATCCTCCCCTAGTTCTATCTATCTTTAAACCAAGATAATGTTTGATTTCTCCTAACTATTTTATCTTAAATTTCTTTTCCAATAGTGAAATTATCTCAGTAGCTTCTTGTTCAGTTTTGGTGATTAATGCTATGTCATCAGTAAATAATAACAATAATGACATTATACCATTACTTTCCTTTTTAAACAAACATGGATCAGCCATGCCAGCTACAAAGCCTATTTTAGTTAATTCTTTGACTATACATTGGTTCCACTCATATCCTGATTGCTTTAAACCATAAAGACTCTTTTTCAATTTCCAGTAATCAGTTGTTTTATCAGTATTATCATTTTTGAGACCTAAAGGTTTCTTTAAATATATAGTGTGTTGCAACGGTGCATGCAGATATGCTGTCTCTACATCCAAATGGTTTACAATATATTTCTCTTTAGCTGCCCACACTAATGCTGCCCTTAATGTAGTAGTCTTCAGACTAGGTGCAAACACCTCATCATAGTCATTTGCTGTCTGATTAAACCCTTGTGCTACTAACCTGGCTTTATGGGTAACAGTCCCATCTACACCTGTCTTCAATTTATATATCCATTTACATCCTATGGCATGTTTACCTGGTGGTAATTTAACATTTTCGTATACCTCCAGTCTTTTTAATGATTCTAGTTCCTTATCTATTGCTTTCTGCCAAGCAGCCTGATCCTTAGCAGGATACAGTTTTAGTTCACTATAATTACTTGGAACTGTATTCACTTGGCATACAACACTAGCCTGATATCTATCAGGTGGTCGTGTTACTTGGGTTGAACGTCTTGGTAATACAGGGCTTACTGGTGGACTTTCCTGTGCCACCTGCTCCTGTTCTTCTACTTCTTCCCGTTTTTTCTCTTTAATGGCTATTTGTTGTTTACTGATATCATCTTTAGGGACTATTTGGGTGTCAATAATAGTATCATTGCTGGATTCCTGTTCCAGTTTATCCCACCCAACGTGCTCAAGAAATTTTGCACTAGCACTACAATAAACATGAGATGTGTCTTGATCCCAAAATCTAAATGCTCTATGGTTGGCCTCATAACCCACAAAAAATAACTTCTTAGGTCTATGTTGCCCTTTCAGTCTTACTTGTGAGGGAATATGCACCCATGCTGGAGCTCCGAATGTGTGTAGGTAACTTAAATTTGGTTTTCTGCCAAGCCAACAAGTGAATGGCAATTCACCAGTTGTTGTATTAACTACATTGTTTAAAACATGGTTACTACACATTATGGCTTCACCCCACAGTGTTTCAGGTGAACCTGAATCAGATAACATAATGCGAGCCATGGCTTGTAATGTTTGCCCTCTTCGTTCTATAAATGAGTTATGTTGTGGTCTGTAAGGTGCAGAACGTTTATGCTCAACACCAGCCAATTTCAGCATAGTTTGGAATCTTTTGTTAACAAATTCAGTCCCATTATCAGTTACTAAGTAATTACTTTACTTTTCATTTTTCTCTCAGCAAACCTTAGCCAATTAAAGAAATGTTGGAATGTTTCTGTTTTGTTTTTCATAAGATAGCAGAAACCATATCGTGAGTAATGGTCCATAATACTCAAAATATAACAGGCACCTCCTAAACTTGGTTTCTTAGGACCAATTATGTCAGCAAAAACAACCTCTAAAGGTTCTTTGGTCTTAAACCCATTAAGTCTGTTTGCTGGAGTAACCTTACTCTTTTCTTGACTACAAGCATTACAGTGTAAATACTTGCTACAAGGTTTCAATTTTTACTCCCTCTGACAATTCAACAGTTTGTTTGAGCATTTTGAAATTAATGTGCCCTAGACGTCTATGTAGTAAATGTATACATTCATCATGTGGCTTAACATTGTTATAAACTGAGTTAGCCATCTTCAACTGATCATCATGTATTACATATAAATCATTCTCTAATTTAGCAGTAACACTTTTACCCTCTTTCTCTATTATACAGTTATCTCCCCTAAAGGTTACTACATAATCAAGATTAACTAAAGCCCTTACTGATAATAAATTAAATTTCAGTTTAGGTACATATAGCATAGTTAAATGTTCGTTTATACAAGAACAATATGCAGTACCTTCACCTGATGCTTTAATCTTCCATCCATTTGCCAATGATACATGTTGTTTACTTGCAGGCATCTTTACAAACCTGTTTCTACCCTTAGTAATTCATTGTGATGCTCCACTATCAACAACCCACAAATCATGGTTTACAGGTGAATTGCTAGACATAGCCAAACAAACATTCTTCTTAGCCTTCTGGTGTTTACTAGTATTCTGTTGTTTTCCCTTCTTACAGAATTTAGCTATATGTCCTCTAGCCCCACAAGAAAAACATTTCCTAATAGTATAGGCAGTTGAAGATAAATCCTCTTCTTGTGGTTGTTCCTTCCTCAGTTGGTCCCTATCCAGTCGTCTTCTTGCTTCTTCTAACAATCTTCCAGTTATGTCAGTCAATGTCAGTTTATCCCTGGGCAGGACTTCCAGTGAAGATACATAATCATCATAACTTTCATCCAATGAGGAAAGAATGATGTAAATTTGATGCAGCTCTGAAAATATCAGTTCTTTTTCATGTAGTTCTTGAAAAGTTCTTTTCATGAAGTTTAAATGAGCTAACATATCTCCACCTTTTAGAAGATGTGCTCTAAATAGTTTACGTGTAAGATGTATGTGTGCACCTACACTGTCACGAACATAAATCCTCTTCAAATTCTCCCAACACTTAGCAGCAGACTCTTCTCCACGAATATGGACTAGCTGCTGGTCACTCAGTGTTAGTCCAATTATACAAAGAGCTCTGTTCGTTGTTCTGTTTAAAGTCAGCAAGCTTCTTGGCATCATCCTCATTTTCTGGATCCCAAGCATTTACATCTGGTGGGTCTTGAACTACATTCCATAAACCTTCTCTACGCAGAAGTAGACTGCACTTCATAGACCAGGAAACATAGTTTGTTCCATCCAACCGGGTTATCAGTGATAGACATGTTGAAGTGACTTGTGCCATCTTTATCAGGATAGTAACCCACAATTAAACAGTAAACAGCTGTCTGTATACAGTACTGTGTATTCACACTAACTCTCAGTTATCTGAGCCTAGTATGGCCTGGGCCCATAACCAGTGTTGAGGTAATTCCCCGTTAGGAGAATGAGCGCATACAGGAAGACGTATTTGAGAGAAGTGTTTGAATAATACACACACAGTACATAGATACACTGTACAGTAAATGTAGGTTTTTACTTCCAGAAAGGTTTAAGCAAAGTCCAAAATAAACAATCCAAAAGTCATTCACGGGTAAATCAGTCAGTTGTTCAATCCAGGGATAATTGAAATATCAAATTCCAGTGTCAAAAACAGTTCAGTATCAGACTTACATTAAATCCAGTAATATCAGTCAATTAGAAGAAATGGAGCAACGGCAATATTTTCCAACAGAAGGAAACAGAGATACACTTGCACTCTCTTCTGAGACTCAGACCAAACAATCCAGGTTTCTGACTCCATCTTATGGCTGTTTGAGAAACCATACCCAATTGCATGCTCTTGCATTCCCTTAAAGATATAGTACTCAAATGTTTATCCCGGTTTATATATTTCTAACCCAAATACCTGTTAGGTGACTTATATTCCTAACAAGAAGTGCTTGCACGCCCAGTGGGAAGGAGGAGGCTTGGTGGTTGCCAGAGGGCAGTGAGTGCTTTGCTGCCTGTGAAGGGAGCCTGGCGGCAGTTTCCGCAGTAACCAGGGAGAGCCAGCCCATTGGGACTGCTTGCACCCACTTAGCCTGGCTAAGTCAACCACCGGGAGCTTGGGTGAGTGAGAAGGCACTGGAGGGATCCCATCGTCATGACTTTCTTCCAGCCCCATGGCCACCAAGTGCTGGTGCTGTACAGTAAGGAAGGGGCAGGGGGAAGAGATGGGGGGAGGCAACACTTCTCCTCCTGCCAAAGACCCTCCTTACCCCATCTCCAGTCAAGCAGTGGTTTCGGCTTAGCAAAAACCTTTGATTTCCCCAAAAAAAAAAAAAGTGTCAGAGAGATAGAGAAAGGGAGAAAGAGAGAGAAATGAGAGAGGGAAACAGAGAGATGAGAGAGAGAGAAATGAGAGAGAAGAGGAGAAAGAGAGAGATGAGATGAGACATGAGAGAGGCCAAGTGATGTCAATTTGGCCACACCCACCCACACAGTCACATGGCTACCAAACCACACCCACCAAGCCACGTCCACAGAACCGGTGAATTTCACTGGTTTTGAATTTCATCCCTGATAAGAGGGTACTTAAATTATTATTTTAAGAATGACTGCACTTTATATGTAGCTATTTATGACAAACATCCATATCCAAGTTCTCCATATTATTCAGCAAAAAAATCAGTAGGAACTTATCAAAAATAAGTATTACATAATAAATTATTACACCCACTTTGATTCCTTACTTTTATATTTACATCTCCTTTTCTATATAAACAAATTTCTTCTGTTCAAATAATCAAAGTCCAATCCCAGTTAAAACAAACATTACCAAAAATAACCATCATTAAACATCACCAAAATAGCAACCCATTATTTGTTTTTAAAAACCAATGTATTACAACTATATTATATTTAATTTGAATCATTCCTTATATATTTATATCTCTATTTTCTATTTGAAGAATTTCCCCCATTGCCACTGTTTAAATAGTCAGTCCTAGTAAAAAATTGTTTACCAAAACTAATAAGCCATTGTTTTAACATTAATCAAATAAATCCCTTTTGTATTTAAATTCTTTTTTTTAAACAAGTTTTATTCAGTTTTTCATATGAATTACAAAACAAAAAGGCTCTTTTCAGTGGACAACATATTTCCGGGTCACCACTTTTACATGCAAATATGACAATAGTTATATATTCATTTTTTACATTCAACTTCCTATTTTATCCAATTTTTACTTAGTTCTATTATTACCTTTTCCATTCCAACTTTTACAGAAGAAAAGAACAAACAAATTGATCCTGGTGTCTGATATTGGTCTCAATCTAAACATCCTCTCATTTCATTTCAATTATTTCAAATATATTTCTTAAACATTAATATTTCTTTTAAAAATAAAAATAACAATATTCATTCGCCTAATAAAAAGTATCAATGTTCCCCCTTCCTCGTAATAATCTATATTACCCTATTAACTGACAAATTTATAATTACAAATACTTTTATTGTTATCTTTTCCAAAATACTCTTTTCTCATTTAAATAGTTTTTTTATCTGTCAGATTTGCAATTTCATCGCATATATACCTGTCAACAGTGGTGTCCCTCAAGGCAGTGTTCTAGGACCAACTCTCTTCATCCTCTGCATAAATGACCTCTGTGATCATATTAAGAGCAACTGTGTTCTCTTTCTCTCTATTCAACACCACAGACAACACTGCTACCCTTCAAAAAGACCTCGACTATGTATCAGAATGGTCAAACAAATGGCAACTTCAAATCTCAACAAATAAATGCTCTGTCTTACATATTGGCAAAAAAATTTTTTTTTTAAAATAAATTTTTATTGGTTTTTAAGACAAACATAGACAGACAAAACATAAAAACATCAAGCCATCTTCCATTTATATACATACAGTGTGTCGGTTGGTTTACAAATTGTTTTGTGCTTCCATTTCGTAGTCTTCAATTACAATTACATTGTACATATTTTCATATTTTCAATCAAATATTAAGTACATTAATATCATTGTTAATCAATCATTTGACTATACTTTTATTCATTCATGTTTTACAAAATAATCCATATTTTACTTAATTTGTTTTATGACAGTTCATATTATCATCTCAACTCTATCCTACAATCATTTTGTAGACATAAGAAAAGAATACATCTTTATATATTTATTATTTTTTAAGAATCTACATATTTCATTACCATGTTTTATTGTCTAACCATTCATAGAATAGATCCCAAATTTTAAAAAATTGTTTATCATCTTGTTCTCTGATTTCAATTGTCAATCTACTCATTTCAGCACATTCCAATATTTTCTTAATGATTTCCTCCTGTAATGGTATTTTCTCATTTTTCCAGTTTTTGGCAAATACTAGCCGCTGTTAATACATTTACAATCAGGTATTTCAATTCTTTACTATATATTTCAGGCAAAACTCCCAATAAAAATATCTCTGGTTTGAAGTCTATATGTTTTTTTGTCATTTTTTTCCAACCACGTGTCCAATATTTTTTGGCATCCGCACAAGTCCACCACATATGGTAATATGAGCCTGGTATCTGATGACATTTCCAACATTTTTCAGATTTGTTCTTGAACATTCTTGCTATTTTTGTCGGGGGAAAATGCCACCTGTAAAACATCTTATACAAATTTTCTTTATATGCTGTTGACATTGTCATCTTATAATTTTGAGACCACAATTTTTGCCATTTCTCTAGATCAATCCCATATCCAAAATTCTTCCCCCAAGCAATCATAGTTTCTTTAACTTGTTCTTCTTCTAGTTTAATTTCTAATAAATATCCATATAATTTTTTAATCTCCTTTTCATCAGTACCTGTCAAAATCTTATCTAAATCAGTCAGTTTATCATAGAAACCGTCTGTTTTAGAATCTTTGTCATACCTTGAATATATTTGCACACATGAAAACCAATTCATCTTTATACCTTGTTCCTCTAATTTTTGCATAGATTTAAGTTCACCCTTTTCATTCAATATTTCACCATATCTAACTATTTGTTCCTTTTTATATATTATAGGATAAGAAAATGCTTCAATAGTCGATAGCCAGACTGGAATTTTCAAATAACATTGCCTTTTAGTCTTCTCCCAATTTAACCACAGGGATTCCCCTATATAATGTCTTCTAAAATACCCCTGTGTTTTAGTTCCTTTATACCATAGAAAAGCATGCCACCCCAACAACAGATCATGACCTTCTAATGTCAACAATCTAGTATTTCTTAATGTTATCCATTCCTTAACCCACATCAAATTTGTAGCTTGGTAATACAACTCCCAATTAGGCAAACGAAATCCTCCTCTTGTTCTGGCAACTTGCAAAAGTTTTAACTTTATTCTCGCTTTCTTACCTTGCCATATATATTTCAACACAATTTTATTTAAATCTTCAAAATAATCTTTTCCAAACCTAACTGGAATGGTTTGGAACAAATATAAAATTCTGGGTAGTATATTCATCTTGATTGTTGATATTCTCCCTATTAATGACAGTTGTAAATTTTCCCATTTCGCCAAATCTAGCGCAATCTGCTGCTTAAGTTTGATATAATTATTCTCTTTTAGTGTGCTGCATCTTGCTGTCAAATGTATCCCCAAGTACTTGATCTTATTCATGACCTGAATTTTCAGTACATCCGCCAGCTCTTCCTTTTGTCTTGATAGCATATTCTTTGTCAAGATCTTTGTTTTATCTTTATTTATTTTCAAACCAGCCACCTTTCCATATACCTCTATCTTTTCTATCAATTTTGATGCTGTTTCTAGTGGGTCTTCTAAAATGAAAACCAGATCATTGCGAATGCTTGCAACTTGAATTCTTCCTTTTAACTTTCATTCCTTTTATATCCTTTTCTTCTGTAATATTTCTGTTTAACACTTCCAAGTTAACACAAACAACAAAGGTGATAGTGGGCACCCTTGTCTTGTTTCTTTTCTTATATCAATAGAGTCTCTCAGTTCTCCCTCTATCATTACCTTTGCCGCTTGGTTATGATATATAGCTTCTATTGCTTGAATAAATTTTTTACCAAAGCCCATCCATTCCAGCTGTAATAACATGAATCGCCAATTCACATTATCAAATGCCTTCTGTGCATCTAAAAATATCAAAGCCATTTGCTTTTCAGGGTGTGCCTCGTGGTATTCCAAAGTGTCCAAGATTACTTTCATATTGTCTTTAATTTGTCTCTTTGGCAGAAATCCATTTTGATCAGGATGGATAAAATTGTTTAAGTATTTTTTAAGTCTTTCTGCCAATATTGAAGCAAAATTTTATAATCATGCGTTTAGTAGGGAAATAGGTCTATAGTTCTTAATTTGTAATGGATCGGTCTCCTCTTTTGGAACAAGTGTGATATAAGCTTCTGACCATGATTTGGGTATCTTCTTCTTTAACATAACTTAATTCATAACTTCTAGCAATGGAAGGTTCAACTATTCTTGTAGTGTTTTATAAAATTCTGCCAGAAGTCCATCTGGGCCTGGTGCCTTTCTATTGTTTTGCTTCTTAAGTGCTTCAGTTAACTCCATCATCGTTATATTGCTTTTTAACATTGTTGCAATCTCTGTAGGTATCTGGGGTAGATTAGCATCCTGTAAGTACTGTTTAACTCTTTCCTCATCAATATTCTCTAGTTTCCCATAATAGTCTCATATAATTTCCTTCTTCTCTTTACTACCATAGCAAGCTTGGCCTTGGTCATCTATTAATTGCAATATTTTCCTTGATTCTTTCTGCTTTCTCAATTTGTATGCTAACAATCTACCTGGTTTATTTGCATCTTCAAAATAGTTCTGTTTCGCACCTCTGATGTTCTGCTAGTTCTTCTTTTTTCATTAGTCCCATTTTATGTTTAATTATATCCATTTTTAACTTAATGTCCTTTTTCTGTGGCATTTTCTGTAGCTCTTTTTCAAGTCCTTTATACTCATCCTCTAATGCCTTAGAGGCTAGTCTTTTCATGGTATTTCTTTTCCTTGCATAGTCTATTATCAAGCCTCTGGCATATGCCTTCATTGTATCCCATACGTTTTGCATTGATGTATCTTTTTTGTTTTCTCTAAAGAAGAAAGCCAGTTCTTTCTCCATCCACTGTATGAAGTCTTTTTCCTTTAATATAGTATTATTTAACGTCCATCTAGATCTTCTTCTTTGTCCTTTCCATTTAATTGTCATTGGATTGTGGCGCTTCTGGTGGCAGGACAGGGACGTGCAGAGGTGGAGAAGACTGCTGCGGTTTTCGGTTACCTTCTCTAGCGTCTGGAGCGATCCCCAGGGAATACACAAACCCCGGAGAGGTTCGTGTCAGTATAGGAGAATCTCGAGTTACAGGGTGGGGGTAGGCAACCCCCTGGTAACGAAGAGAAGAGCTCCTGAGCCCAGCGTGGAAAAGCTAGCTGCCAGGTTTATGGCGGCTCCAAAGTCCGGTCTGCCACTGACTAAGCAAGATAGTGACAGCCTGCAAGATCGGAGCAGGAAAAGGTGTTGAAAGAGCTTAATACAATATTGAAGATTGAAGATTGAAGAATGACAGTGGGGTGAAAGATTTCTCTTCCTGGTTGTGAGCAGCACTTTGTGGAAGCAGAGAGAAAAGCAGCCAGAAAAGCAGCTTGAAAAACGAAAGTGTGACAATTGCAGCAGAAAGGCATGATCGTTAGAGCAAAAGTGTGGATTACAGCTTTTGAAAGGAAACCTCTGGGGAGAGAGGAAGAACATCAGAAACCAGGAGATTGGAGACTTGAATTTGTGAGTGATTTGGCATTTGGGATTAACTTTTTGACAATATTTGAGAAGAAGGAGGTGACAGAGGAGGAAAAATTGTGGCACTGAAAGTGACTTATTAATTCTCTGAACTGAGCTCAATAGGATTATTGGCTTTATTTAATACATTTGGGAGGACAGATTGTTAAGCGATCAAGAAGAGATGACTATTGGATTTTGGAGGGAATAATAGGTGAAGGAGATTTGCACATTGAACTCAAACCGGAAGGGAAAAGGAGGAAGGAGGAAGAGACCAACAGAAGGCTGGGAAGGATTGACTTCTTATTGCGATTAGTCAGCACATTATACCATTCGCTCCCGGAGTGCTGGGAAGAAACTCAAAACTTAAACCTTTAGCTTGAAGACTGACTATAAAGTTTATTTTTTATTTTTTCTCTTATCACATTTCTTTATTTGTTGGAATTTCTATTTGGTAATACTTTAATAATACCATTTGGGCACTATTTTTACAATTTGAACCTCTAGCCCCTTGCTTATTGACTGCCTGAAATTAAGGTAAACTTTTCCCTCTTCTCTTTCCCCATTGTTTCAGCCCTTCTTCTTCCTATCTTAACCCCTTAAAAGTCTGATAAATTTACCTACTCAAGGGGAAAAAAGGTATATTGTCCTTATAGATTTCAGTGACAATTGATTTGATTGTCTTAAATAGTAACAACAAAGAGTGAAAAATAGTGTTGATTTAGATTACTTAGAATACTTAAGATTAATTCTTAAAGAAGTAACTGGGTTGGATTTGATGTATTATTGGTGATTAATATTGATATTCAGTATATAAATTAATTATAAAGATTATTATATATTATTAGACAACCTTTTATAATATAGGTGTACAGGCTGCCTATCTATATATTTGATTGAAGTATTAGAATATAATTTTTATTTTAGGAGTTAAACACTGAATGGTGATCTGGGACAATATATCAAATATAGTGCAACAACAAAAACAAATATTAAGAGAGATGACCTCCACGACAACTATGGCTTTGAAATCGGGAAGGAAGACCACCCCGACCCTAACAACTACTTTAACTTCTGCCTCACCAACAATCCAAAAAACCATTGAAGAATCTCTAATAGGGGAAAAACAGTCCAATGTCTCTAACGTTAATATACAAGCTATCCTACTATCCTTGCAAGAAGCAATGTCTAAGATGCAAGAAATAATGATTAAGAATCACAAAGAAACCAGAGCGGACATTAGCGAATTAAAAGATGAGATGGGAAAGCTTAAAGGGAAATGAAAGCAGATTTACTTAAGGTGGAGGATAAGATAGGGTCCTTGCAACAGGCTATGGAGAAAACGAAGTTAAGATAAGAGAAATAGAGAGTAGGACAGAACGGATGGAGACAAACTTTGAAAGGATAGAGGAGGAATTTAGAAATGTAACTAGAGAAACCAAAGACTCCCTGGTCCACCTCGAAATGGATAAAGCAGCGGTATATTTAAGGTTTCAAAATGTGGTAGAAGCGAAAAATGAAGAACTAGAACAATTAATGGCAGAACTATTGGCTGAATGGTTAGGGAAAGAAAAAGACGATCTAATCAAAGAATTTGATGAGGTGTATAGGGTCAGCACAAGTTATGCTAGACGCCATAACTGCCCGAGAGAAATTCATATTCGTTTCACAAGGAGGTGTGTGAGAGACCTAATTCTTAAAATGTCCAGAGAAGAAACAATAACATATAGAGGTAAAGAGGTTACGATCCTAAAACAAATCCCAAGGAAAGTGAGGGTCATAAGACAGGATTATAAATTTTTGGCCAATTATTTAAATAAAAAAGTAATTCCTTTTAAATGGTTAATCCCGGAAGGGATGTTAATAACTTGGAAAGAGAGAAAAATCAAAATAGATTCTATAGAACAGGCCCAAGACTTTCATGATCAGCTAATAGGCACGGATAACCAATACACCAAGGAGGAAAGTAAAAGGAAACCACAGGATGATCGTAATGCCATAGAAACCAAAAAGAAGGACTTCCTCAAAATTTAGGGAACGATAAACCACAACCAGGGAGAAAAGAACCAATCTCACAACAACAGCAAGAAGAAAACCGAATCACCACTAGACAAAAAACTAAACAGACCTAGATAAATGGAGATAAGAAAGAAACTCCTCTCCATTAATATAAATGGTTTAAAGTCAACATCTAAAAGGAAAAGGATATTAACTAAATTAATTAGACAAAACGCCGACATAATATGCCTACAAGAAACACACATTAGGAAAAAGGATGAAAGATATTTAATTTGCCCGAAACTTGGAAAACTCTTTACAGCACCAGCAGACAAACATAAAAAGAAAGGAATTGCAATATTTGTGAAAGATGATGTAAAAGTAGAACTAACCTGGTCGGATCCGGAAGGAAGAACTCTGGTTATACAAATTTGGATTAATCATATTACATTTTTATTGGTAGCAATCTACGCGCCAAATGAAGAACAAGGGAAATTTTTTAAAGATCTCCATCAGAAAATAATAGGTTTCGAAAAAAGGAATATCTGCATGATAGGCGACTTCAACTCCATTGCTGATCATCAAAAAGACCATAGTAATGTGAATAAGAACAAGAAAGGGAAAAGAGAATTTTCTATGCCCTGTAAGGACATGATGAAAGAATTAAACTTAATAGACTTATGGAGAAAACTAAACCCAGAAGAGAAACAGTTCACATATTATTCAAATCCACACAAAATCTGGACCAGAGTAGATATGGCCTGGATGGGTGGGGAATTGGCCAATGAAATAAAAGAAATTAAAATCCTACCAAATGAATGGGCCGACCACAGCCCAATACAATTAATTTGGAGAGATAGGGAGAAAAACAAAGAAAAGATGGACACTAAATACTCAGTTAATAAACGAAGAAGAGTACATTAAGAAGCTGAAAGAGGAATTAAATTATTTTCTAAAAGAAAATAATAATGAAGCAACCACGAAACAAAATATTTGGGATACAATGAAGGCAATTATAAGAGGAACAACAATCTCTTATAATGCCATGAGAAATAAAAGAATACATGCCCAACAAAATAAATTCCAACAACAAATTAAAGAATTAGAAATACAACTACAAAAATCCCCTAAAAACCAGAGAACACAAAATCAGTTAATAACAATTAAACATAAATTGAACTTACTTGAACAAGATAAAATAGAAATTAACTTGAAAAGGTCCAAACAAAATTATTTTGAGCATGCAAATAAACCAGGAAGATGGCTATCCCATAAACTTAAAAAAGTGAAAGAAAAGAGATTGATACACCAACTAATGGATGAGAAAGACGTCTTACAACATGAGATAGAGAAGAAAAAACATATCATTTACAACTGTTTTCAAAGATTATATAAAAAGGAGGAAGTTAATGAAGATAAAATAAGAACTTATTTAGAGGAGACGAATGACAAGGTAATTGGAGAGGAATGGATAGAGTTATTGAATAAAGATATTACATGGTCTGAATTGAAGTCAGCAACGGAGAATCAAAGTAATAACAAATCTCCAGGACCAGATGGGATTCCGGCAGAACTATATAAAGCAATATTGGAACTAGTAGGACCACTGATGCTGGAAGTGTTTAATGAGGTACTTCTGGCAGCCAAGATGCCGGACTCGTGGAGAGGGGCGCTGATTTCGCTAATCCCGAAGGAGGATGCAGATCATAGATACATCAACAACTATAGACCGATTTCACTTTTAAATGCCGATTATAAATTATTTGCTTCTATCATAGCTAATAGAGTAAAACAAGCTTTAAATCCACATATCCACGAAGATCAAAATGGATTTCTTCCGTCCCGACAAATAAAGAACAATTTAAGAACCATTATCGATGTCCTAGAATATTATGAAGCCCACCCGGAGAAACAATCCGCACTCATGTTTTTAGATGCTGAGAAAGCATTTGACAACTTAAATTGGCACTTTTAATTCAAAAAATTTACAATATGAGTCTTGGCACCAAATTTGAAAACATTATAACAACAATTTACAACACACAACAGGCTAATATACTAATCAATGGCGAACAAACAGGTCCAATAAATATAGAAAAAGGTGTCAGACAGGGCTGCCCTCTCTCACCTCTTCTTTTCATTTTTGCCCTAGAATCACTCTTAACACGGGTTAGACAAAATTCTGAAATTAGAGGAGTGAGAGTCAAATCAGAAAAATATAAACTACAAGCGTTTGCTGACGATATAGTTTTCTTTTTGGAGGAACCCATGGAAAAAGGATATAATCTAATAAAAGAATTAGAATGATTTGGCGCAGTGGCAGGATTAAAAATTAATAGAAAAAAGATGAAATTAATGACCAAAAATTTAACAGAAAACCAGAAGGAAGAATTAGAAGCAATGATGGGGATACAGGTAACAAAAAGGATCAAATATTTAGGAATATGATTAACACCACAAGGTAAATCACTCAAAGAGAACAATTATGATAAACTACTTCAACAAACAAAGAAAGATTTAGAATCCTGGAATAAGCTGCAGCTCTCCTTATTGGGCAGGATTGCCTCGATTAAAATGAACATATTACCAAAATTTCTTTATTTATTCCAGACAATCCCAATTAAGTTGCCAAAATTTTTTTTTTGAAGAATTAAATAAGATCACACTTAAATTTATTTGGCAGGGGAAAAAACCCAGGATCAATGTAAAGGCCTTACAAGATGCGAAAAGTAGAGGGGGTCTAGCCCTTCCAAATTGGGAATTATATTATTCGGCAGCTATCCTATTATGGTTAAAAGACTGAGTGAACTTACTTAACAAAAGAATGTTAGCATTAGAAGGGTATGACCTCCAGAGAGGGTGGCATGCCTTCTTATGGGAAGTGGGGAAACCCAAGCAGTCTTACTTTCATAGACACCTCATTAGGGACTCATTATTAATTAATTGGAAAAAAATATGCAAAAAACACTATCTAAAAATTCCGATCTGGCTATCAACAATGGAGACAATGGTACACCCCAATAATTTGGACATAACAAAAATGATTAAATATAAAGATCTATTAGATCCGCAAGGAAAATTAAAAACTCGACAAGAATTACAGGAACAGGGATTTAAAATTGATCAGTGGTTATATATACAAATCCATAGCAGATACAAACAAGATATAAAAGACTTTGGAATTTATAACAAACTGCAGTATTTAGATAAAATTTTACTAGGATCAAACAAAAAGAACATATCCAAATTCTATAAATACTTACTGGAAGTAGAATTAGAACAAGAGATAGTCAAAGGGAACATGATAGCCTGGAGCAGGAATGTCGGAAGAAGTATTACATTATCAGAATGGGAAAAGATTTGGAACAGAAATATTAAGATTACAAAATCGGCAGCATATAAAGAAAATACATACAAAATGTTTTATAGATGGCACTTGCCCCCTTCGAGGTTGGCGAAAATGAACCCAAACATGAGTCCAAAATGCTGGAAATGTAAAAGCATAGAAGGAACCTACTTCTGTATGTGGTGGTCTTGCAAAGAAACCCAGAAATATTGGCAAAAATCAGAAAATGGTTGGAGGAGATAACCAAAGAACAAATCGAATACAAACCAGAGTTCTTCCTACTAGGGATCTCCGATAAACATTTACCCAAAAAGATGAAATATGTAACAATTCATATCCTAACTGCGGCCAGATTAGCGTTCGCCCAGTGTTGGAAATCACCTATACACCTACAGAACAAATGGTCATCCAGAAAATATGTGATTGTGCAGAAATGGATAAATTAACTATAGCACTTAAAAACAAAGAGCCTTCAACATTTTACGATAATTGGAACTCTTGGTATAATTGGTTAGTCCAGAGATAAACTGCTTAATGGACAATGGGTAATTTAAGCATAGATATCGATAAGATGTGTGTATTCAAATTAAGGTAGGAGAATTGGATCTTGCAGACTGTCAAAAGGATATTGTCTGTTTTTAAACGCATCCTTTTCTTTTTTTTTTTTCTCTTTCTCTTTCTTTGTTTCTTTCTTTCTTTTTACATCTCTTCTTCTCTTCTCTTTCCGGTTCGTAAGACTGAGTGTTCTTTTTTTGTTTTTTTCCCTTTTGTGTATGCAATGTCAATATGTTTTTAATTGTAAATTTAATAAAATTTATTTATAAAAAAATAATAATAATAATTGTCATTGGATTGTGATCTGCCCAAGTACTTGTTTCAATATTTATTTCTTGAATATTAGCTAACAATTCTGTTGACATCCATATCATATCTATTCTGGACCATGTATCTTTTAAATTTATTTCATCTATCATTTTAAAAAAGGATTTAGGGAGAGTCTTTCTGTTTTGCTTTGTTGTTTTCTGTGCTGTATAGTCCAATTTATTATCTACAATTCCATTAAAGTCTCCCATCATAACTATATTAGCATAGTCCAGTTCAATGATTTTCATATGTAATTTTCTATAAAATTCTTCTTGATTGTCATTCGGGGCATAGATTGCAATCAGGAGTGTTTTCATATTATTGTCCATTATTTCCACCATTAGTAATCTTCCATCGTCATCGGTATAGATCAATTTCACTTGGATAATATCTTTAATGTATAAAACCACTCCTCTTTTCTTGCATTGTGTCAAAGAAGTAAATATTTTCCCTAATTTTGGCTGTATCAGCAATTGTTCATGTTGCTTTTTAATATGTACTTCTTGTAAGCAGATTATATCAAATTTTAATTTCTCTAATTTATGGAAAGTTTTCCTTCTTTTAACAGCTGAGTTAAGTCCATTTATGTTAATTGTAATCAGTTTTTTCTCTTTCATGGTTATATTTTGTAGTTAGGTTTAGCAGCTCTCGTAGATCTTGGTTCACGTTCTTTGACTTCCACCTTTCCGCCTAATGCACCTTCTTCCTTTTCAGTCACTGTTTGGCAGTCCTCTTGGAATTCAATTAGTGACATTTCTTTTTCTGCCTCCTCCTCTTTCCCTCCAAAATATTCTGTATAAAATAATTCAGCTTTCTCAATTGAGTCAATTCTATGTCTCTGTTCTTGCCATGTGAACATTAAACCTTCTGGAAATAGCCATCTATAATTCACCTCTTTTTAAAGTAGAATTTTAGTCAGAAATCGGTATTCTCTTCTCATCTCTCTCACTCTTCTGGGTACTTGTTTCAAGACCACAATCTCCTTATCTTTATATTTCAATGTTTTCTCTCTTGCCACTTGCAATATTTGTGTTTTAATGGCTTTCTTTGTAAATCTGATGTGAACTTCTCTTGGTAAGCTATTTCTTATTGCATATCTTGTGAAGACTTGATAAACCTCATCTATTCCATCCATCATCTTCTCTTTAGTTATTTCCAAAGCTTCAGCCAAAATTTCTATCATTATCTCAGCTAGGTTTTGTCCCTTTTCTTCCTTTATGTTTTGGAATCTGAGATAAAATTCTGATCTGTCCATTTCCCATCTCAACATCCCACTTTTATCTTGTTCAACCACAGTTAATCTGCTATCAATATCTCCAATCTTCTTATCTCTTTGCTTATCTTCTTCAATTTTTTGGAATCTCTCATCATACTTCATCATCATTTGTTGAATGTTCTCCACCTTTTCATCAGTTTTTCCTGTTCTTTGTTCAAATGTTCTCTGTTCTCTTTTCAGTATTCTCTGTTCTTATTTGTATATTTTGAATTCCTTGCATAATCATTTGCAGCGTCACTTTTTCCTGTTCTTTTTCTTGCTGCAACATTGAGCGTTGTCCTCCAGATGGTGAAGAGGAAGAAGTAGAAGTTGAGGAACCAGGGGCTGTTAGTTTCCTACTCATTTCAGACAATTCAAAATCTTCAGGTTCTTCTAGACCTTAATCCACGTGTGAAATAACCAATTGCAATTCTAAATAAAAATAGTGGGGGAAAAAGAAGCCAAATAACAATAACAATAATTATAATAATTATAATAATTATAATAATAATAAATTCTTCAAGTTCTTGTATACCTTAATCCAATCGATTGGTTAGATAGCAGTAAAATCTCAAAAATGGAAGAAAAGACCATAAACACACAAAAAAAGAAAAAATTGTTAAATCCTGGAACAGGAGGAAAAATAAAAAATAAACTAAAGAAGAGAAAAGAAAAGTTCTTCAGGTTCTTCAACACCTTAATCCAATTAAAAAGTCTCAGGTATAAAAGGATGCATAACAAAAAAAAAAAAAAGAAAGAAAGCCACAAAAAAACACCAATATGGAAGGTAAATAGAAAAAAAAATACAAAGGGAGGGAGAGAGAAAAAGAAAAGAGACTACTCCCTTAAAAAAAGAAAAGAAAAAGGAAGGAAATCATTAATACTAAAGCTTTTCCTTTAAAATAGAATGCAAACGTAAAAATTAGACTTCAAAAACAAAAACAAGTTCCAAAAGGCCAAAGATCCAAATAGCTATTCCAAAAAGTAAGCTAGTAAGGAGGGGGTTTGTTAAAGTAAGAAAAAGAGATAGAATATTTCCAAGCCTCTAGTTGGCAGTGTTACAAAGTTTCTTCTGCTTTCACTTTCCCCCTCCTTTTCCAAACAAGATATAATAAAAATTAATTAAAAAGGGAAAAAGATATTTAAAAAGATGACTAGCAGGGAGTCTGTAGCCTAAAATATTATAAAGTCAAAAAGGAAAGAAAGAATAGGTGGAAGAAGAGGGGGGGGGAAAGCAGTCCATTTTCAAAATCTAAAATCATGTGTAAAAAAATCCAGCAATGAGAAAAAAAATAAAAAAAAAATTACTTTGACTTCCTGTTTAAAATTGCCGCTTAATCACTTCTGTCAAAACTTTTACAGATTCTTTCTTTTCCTTAGGGTGTCCTTTCAAATCTTAAAATAAAGAAAAAATTCTCACCAAACCGGCACACTTTCTCTTTCCGTTCTCTTTCGTTTCGGAGCTGTCCCAACTTCAGCAGCTTTAATGGCTGCCTCCTTGCTGCTGGCAAAAAGAGCTACTCCTGGATCAACCAGGGACTTTGCGGTGTCCCTGGGATCGAAAAGATGCACTCTTTACATTCATTGTCTCTTCGGGACGGTTTAGATCCGTTTGGACCGTCCAGGAGCAAAGATATCGGCAGCAATCTCAGACCTCCAAGATCACATGCCGTATCGTTGCAACGCCAGCTCCGCCCTCCTAGTCAATAGTCAAGACCTTGTTGATGACCCAAACTCCGTCAAGGACCTTGGAATACTCATCTCTAATGATCTAAGTGCTAGAGCCCACTGTAACTACATAGCCAAAAAGGCATTAAGAGTTGTTAACCTAATCCTATGTAGCTTTTTCTCTGGTAATATCATACTACTAACTAGGGCATACAAAACATTTGCCAGACCAATACTTGAATACAGCTCATCAGTCTGGAACCCTCATTATTAACACAGTTGAGAAAGTCCAGAAATATTTCACAAGAAGAGTTCTACACTTCTCTACTCGTGGCAGATTACTTTATGCCACCAGACTTGAAATTCTAGACCTAGAAAACCTAGAACTATGCAATCTTTGGTCCGATCTAAGTATAGTATATAAAATCATACATTGCAATGTCCTACCGGTCAATGAATACTTCAGCTTCAACCATAACAATACAAGAGCACACAATAGATACAAACTCAGGGTTAACCGCACCAAACTTGATTGCAGGAAATACAACTTCAGCAACAGAGTGGTCAATGTCTGGAATACTCTACCTGACTCTGTGGTTTCTTCCCTAAACCCCAAAAACTGTGACTTTAGACTTTCTACTATTGACCTCACCCCTTTCCTAAGAGGTCTTTAGGGGGCATGCATAAGCGCACCAACGTGCCTACCATCCCTGTCCTATTGTTTCTTTTATTTTTCTGATATGTATTCATTTCATGTATTCATAACTATGTTTATCCTTATACCTATTATCTTGTAAGCGATTGACAAAACAAACAAACAAACAAACAAATAAATATTCTTTCCATAAGTTCTAAATTAATAAAAGCTTTTACTCAAGAGAAAAAAAATGTAAGTTCCTCCCCCCTTTTACTAATTTGAGTGTGTCACCTCAGTGGTTAAAATATACCTTAATTCCCTCATCTTAATTCCCAATAAACATTTATTTTTAACTAATTATAATAATAGTCATTCCCTAAAAAACTACATAACATATATCTTTTCAGTAAGATTCCGCAATGTATTTTTCCCCTTTAATTTCATGGAATTTATTTATAGTTTCAAAACAAAGATAAGAAAAAAAAAACAATCAGTCCATTTAACTAATCCTGGTCACTGATATTAATCTCATTTTTAAACATCCTCACAGTTCATTTCAATTATTTCAATTTATTTAATAAACATTAACATTTCTTTTAAATATAAGAATAAAGATATACATTCACTAGTAAAGAATATCAGTGTCCATCCCTCCTTTTGATAATCTATATTTCTCTATTTTCTAAATATTTTGTAATTGCAAATACATCCTATTACCCCTCATCTCCATGAGGAATCCCCCTTTTTTAAAAATTTATTAACCATTATCTCTATGTCTTCTACATAAACAGTTTCTTTTCATTATTTTGTAATTCCCATATTTCTTTATTTCCTGCTCCTGTTTCTCATTACCTCTCTTCCCCTTCATTTTCCCATATCTTTTTCCTTCCAATTTGTGTCCCTCTCCCTCTTTATATCTTCCTTTCCCCTTTTCTGCTGCTCCTTTCTGCCTTGCCTAATTTCACAGGTATTCCCCTTTTTAGTTACCTTCTTGAATCTCAAATTTTTAACCCCCCTTCTTTTCCCTCTTCTTTGTGGTGTTCTTTATGTTAATTGTCTATTTAAGATGGCTGCTCCTTGAACTAACTCCTCCTTCTCTGAAATTCTTTCTTCATGTTCTTCAATCACCATTTCCATAGCTTTTAAACCAGAGCCAAGTGATTCACCTCTTTCCTATAGTAATTCTTTTATATTTTTAAGTTCCATTTTTAGATAGAAAAGAGAAGATATATCATCATTGCACACTCTTATATCTTATAATCGTTGAAATCCACAAAAACTTTTATTTTCCTTCTTTCTTCTTAAGGCTTTCTAGATTCACAATTATTCCAACAATGGGTCTATACCAAAATCACCAATTAGTCCTATAGTCTATCTTTTCTTACTTCTTCTTTTATTCTAGTTCAGCTTTCACTTTCTAGGGTTCTTGTTTTATTGTTTCAATATTTCTTTTACATAGTATCAACTCAAGTTCATAAAGAAACAGGATCTTTTTCCTTTTATATTTAAATTTAAATTTTTGTCCACAAGATGGCACTCTCTGTTATGCAAAGTTTCACCTTTTCTCCCTGTTTTATTATTCAGGGCTTTTTGAGTCTCAATATTCCAATACAATTGAGTCTCCAGTTTGTATATTTGCACCCCCCTTATTTTTATTTTTTTGACACTCTTAAGTCCAGCTTTAACTGATGCCTGTTTGTTGCCAAAATATTTTAATCCAATTTAGTTAAGTATCTTGTTCCAGCCTTTTCCTTTCCCAATTCGAAGCCCCATTTAGCTGTCAAAGTTATTTTTCTTTTTTCCCCCTTCCCTTTGTATTTCTGCCGCTTTCTTTTCTTTTTTAAAAATTCATTGTTACATTAATCCTGGGGTACCTTTTATTTGGTTGTTGCACCCAATTGTCCCGGCTCACATGCTATCCACCTCTTTCTTCACTCCTGCACAAACTTAGTCCAGCTGAGTCCTCCTCTTTGGGGTGGCCATTTTAGACCACCGCTTTAGTCACCTTCAGGGGAGAAATTGCCAAGCCCAGGGGGAGAGATGCGGCTCCCCTCAACCTGGCTGGCGGCTTCCCCTTTCTCCACCATCCCTCTGAGGCAGCTTCAGCCCCTAATCACAATGATTGGGGCTCTCCGATGAGAGAACATGGGCCGTAGCCACAGACAATCGCAATCTACCATCTGTCAGCAAGGAGGGCTCAACCCGGAAGCCATTTAAATTCTTGTTCTAACCTCTGCTTCCTCATACTCTCTTTATCTCTTTTCTTAAAATTGATGTCTTCATTATCTAGACCCTTTTGTAATTCCTGTGTGGCCACTCTAGTCAATCCCTTTTGCATATATGATACGTGAAAATAATCCATTGCTCTTCTAATTTAGTCATATATCTTTTTAAATGTTTAAATCATCTGATTTCATTTGTAAATCTATTATTTCCATCTCTTTCTTATAGGCTGCAATTTTTAAATCCAACTATAAATGCATTTTGGTTTTATTCATTAAGGCTTTTTCTTCTTCATTAATACCTTCTAATCCATTACAGAATTAAATAGCTTGAAAACTCCTGTACTCACTTATCCATCATTTCTTTTAATGTAACCATCTGATGCCTTTTAGCATACTTCAAAGTCAAGTATAAACAAGAGGAATTTTCCAATGAGAAAAGATTATTTTAATTAATCTCTGAATTTTCCCTTAATTAAATCTATTTGAACTTTTAATTCATTTAAAACTTTTAAAATCAACACTGTAATCAAAGTTTTGTTTTATATTCCAAAAAGAAAATTGTTAACAAAACTTTAGGCACATATTTTTGTCTTAATCAATTGAAAGAGGACTCACTCAGAAAATAAAACCAGATGTGTGGTTTTGCAAATTTTCAAACTTTAACAAAAAGTTTATAGAAAGTAAACTCCAAAGAGATTTTAAAATTTTGATGTTAGTTGATCTTTGGATTCTCTTTTATTAGTGAAAGGTGTTGCTTTTGAGAAACAGAACACCATGATTTTGCAAGGATCTGTGCAAAGGAGAATTTACAGTTATATTAGATGAGGGGGATATTTGTGGCTCTTGTTAAAATCTCATAAAGAGAAATGTTGTTAAAACAGTCACTCTTCCTAAATCAGATGGAAGAGCAGCCATTCCACTAATCTAGTATCTAACCTGTATGGAATTTATGTTGTTGGTCATTCAGCAGAATTGTGTTATGCTTAGAATTAAAACATATCATGTCTATGATAGAATTAAAATTATTTTTATTATGTATGTGCAACCTGACTTCCATTTTAGAACAGATCTCTAGTGCTAATTATTGTCTAGTAAAACATTTATGAAATGAAGAAAATAAAGTTTTTATTTGTGTTTGATCTTTTTTTAGGTACTTCAAGGTTCCCCAGAATTGATTGAACCTAATTTTTTGACTTCAGATTGCCATTTGTTGCTTCACTCTTCAAGTGGCAGTACTTTAGTCCTAGATGACAGACCTGGTAAGTCTAGTAAAAAACCACATTGCTTAGTAGTTATTTACATTGATAATATCCAGCAAATGTGGATAATTATTAATAAAAGCTCATTTAGACCAACAGGGTTCAAGTGTCTTCTGTGAACCAAGGCAGTATTTTTCCCCCTACCCCTTATATAGCAGCTGTAGTTGGCCATAATCATCAAAGGTCTGGTAGTAATATCCCATTTTAAATCATCTAATTTGAAATAAAGCACATATATGTGTGTTATATTTTGTCAGCAGCACTAATTCCATTTTTTCTCTTTTTAAATTTAAAATACAGAATCAAATAAGAAAAAGAAAAAAATACAAGATAAAAACAAAGACAAAAAATAAGCTTATAGAACAAAATATTAAACACACATAAAATGTCCTCTCTGGTTGAATACTGATAAATATATTTCAGCAATAATACTAGTAGTTGTTCTCCCCACCCTTGCAAAACAGGTCCACAATTTATGAACTTCTGCATTTACATTTGAAGAATTGCTATATAATATTAATATCTCAAATATTAAATCTATTATCAATCAACCAATTTGACGTATCACATATCCATTATATAAAAAAATATACAGGTAGTCCCAACATCAAAGCTAAACTTCAAAGCCTTCTGTTAACAATTACTATATTTAACTTGCAGAAATAGTCTCTCATTTCTTATAAACTCACTGCAGCCATTGTTTCTGATCCATCCAGGATTAAATACCATTGATTGATCCTTGATAACAAAAACAACTCTTTCCAGTTTATCATCTTTTCTTTTCTTTAAAATTATAAATGGAATCTTTCCAAGCAGCTGCTTCTCACTCCCAGAAAATATAGGTCTCTATTGAAAATATCTTCATAACACTTCTTATTCAGTAAATTTTCCTGCAAATTGCAACACATGTATCTTGATAGCTATCTTTTAGTTAAACGTGATGGTTCCATTCCACTGACTTCATGAACTTTCCTAAGAAAATCCTGTTCTTTAATACCACCACCCCTTAGCCTCCAACCTCAGGTTTCAAACAAATTTGTTAATCATGAATTCCAATCCATCCAATTGCACAGCTGATTTATCTATTGTTGGATGTCTGCTTTAGATTTGAATTTGAATTGTGACAAATTCACAAACCTTTTATCTAATTTTCCATTTAAAACTTGTAAGCTGCCAAACATTTCTTTTCAACAATTTTCAAGAAGACTTTAATATTAAACCCATTTGAGTCCCATATCTCTTTTATATCTCCTTTTGGGGGCATTGTAAAACATATACCTTGTTTCCCCGAAAATACAACCTACTCAGAAAGTACGTCCTAGCTAGTGTCAGGCTACAGAACTTTTCCCATTCACTCAACTAGAATGAACTTCTGAAAACGTATCCAAATGTATCACAAAGGAATTCTTTATTGAGATGAGACAATTCCTGTAGGAGTTCAAAGCAGCGTCTGAGGTCTCTCAGGCATACAGGGATACATAAGGGAGTTTAGAACCCCTCCCCTTATCTCGATGTGTATTTAGTGAAACAAAAGCCAGTATGTTAATTCATCCCCACCCTTCTTGTAAGGAACAATCTTTTCACAGTTTCCCAGGGCATACCTAATTTCCCCCCACCCCCTTTTTAGAACGAACTATTCAAGAGATTCCCAAAGTACAATCTCACTGTGGAATTTTTATGACCTTCTCATCTCCTGGTTGTGCCTCTCAGAGGTGATAATTATGGCCATCTGGCTTTTCTCCCTCCATCATATCATGTGTGGATTATACAAATTCGATATGATTAAATATATTCAGGTTACATCAAGAAAGGATTTCTTTATCAACCTCCCCCCCCTTTTCTTCTTCCACTGAAGAAATGACAGATACAAGGATCTGACAGCTAGATTTTTACACATGAGCCCAATATAAGTCCTACCCCCAAAATAAGCCCTAATTAAGACCCCGTCCACTCCAGGGTGCTAGATTTTTTACACAAATGAGCCCAATATAAGTCCTACCCTCAAAATAAGCCCTAATTAAGACCCCGTCCACTCCAGGTAAAAATTAAGCTAGGATGGGGGTGGGGGAATGGACCTGCCCTACTACTTACCTTCGGACAGTTGTAGCCAGGCCTTGAACACCTTGGGCCATTTCTTCTGCTGCAGCCGGCAAGGCTTTCCTGAAGGTCTCTAGCTGATAACAGAACTCCGGATCAATCTGGAGCTCTCCTATCAGCTATAGAGGCTTCAGGAAAGCCTTGTTAGTAGACTTCCATATCAGCTATAGAGGCTTCAGGAAAGCCTTGTTAGTAGACTTCCAGCTGATATTGCAGCGCTGTTGGACGTGAGGAACAGGTCTCCAAGCTGCCACGCCAAGTTCTCCCTGTTGGAGGGTTCCAAAAGGAGCTAAAGCCACCCTGTAGGGGTGATGAAAAAAAGAGGGGCACTCTGCAGTTCGCAGAGAGCAGCAACTCTTCTGCTAGACTCAGGGCTTCTTCCCTCTCCCTCGATGAGAAGAGGCAGCCATCATGGTTGCAACGAAGCTGGGATAGCTAAGGCAAGTAAGAAATGTGCAGGAGTGGTGCAGAAAGTTGGAACTGGGTAAGAGGATTATTTTTTTATCTAGACTCTAACTTTAAAGAAAAAAAAAGGAAAATCCAGGAAAAAAGAATTTTAGAACTATTTTTAAAAGTGGCAAATTACCATAGGGACAAAAATCCAAGACCCGAAAGAGGAACTAATGGGAGAGAAGCTAAAGACCTTATAAAACATAGACTCTTAAATTGGGATGGCATTGTTTTGGAATGGCATAAAATGCTGGACTATCCACTTGAATCTATTTGAATATCTGACTTTGCTCCCATAAATTGAACTAAATTTGGATTAATTAAATCATTAAGATTTGAAACAATGCTGAAACCTAAGCTGAGGGCACCATTAACTGGTGAATGGAATATACCAGACCCCTACCAGTTTAGAATTTTTTTTTTGATATCCTTCAAATTTAGATTATCTAAATCTTTAATCTGTTTGTAACTTTCTAAAGTTTTAATCACCCTTTTGTTTTAATGACCCTTATTTCAACAGTATATATATTTCTACATCCTTAAATTTGTATTTAAAACTTCTTTTGCTAATGATTGAAGGAAATTCACCTGGTGTTTTCAGAATTGTCAATCCAAAGCAATTTCCAAAAGTGATTAGAAAAGAAAGTATGCAAACCCAGTGTCATTTTAATGGCTTTGTGGTTTGAACAAGATGGCTACTCCCTCATCTCTCAAGGTTCTAAACACATCAGAGACTGCTGTCTTGCATTCTCCTCACAAGGAACAACTACCTGGAACTTGTGAATGGCCTATTTGGAATCTCTTTGTTCTTTGCTATGGTTGTCATCTCTGCTCTTTGCAGAGCTATCTTCAATCTACTATTCTTTCAACACACTGTTTTCTAATGAAGCTATCTTTGCTCCATCATACCTCTTCAAGCCAGTGAATATAAGGATTAAGCTAATATTTTTATTTTTTAACACTTTTGTAACTACAAAAAGAGATCAAACAACCACCCTGGGAGAAGACACACAACTGTTCTAATAACAACAATTGCTATTAATTAAAATGAAAGGAAGTATTCAAAACATCTAAACTAGTGCTATTGAAATGAATATATATTTGGACCTCTTAATCCTAGAGAAGATCTATATCTAAAAACAGCTCAGTTTATAACATCCTATGTTTTATTATTTCCATAATATTCTATTTTAAGCAAGCTTTTTTGCTGAAAAAATGTTCTCATATACATTTACACAAATATCTGTTCAATTATCCAACTTTATCTCATTTATATACTGATAGGTCTACTTGGCACTTTTGACATGGATGAAGGAATGACATATGAACAAATGCAGGTTAGACTTTGTTTTTGGAATTGTAAGCAATTTTTAGGTCTTTTGGATGAAGGAATGACATATGAACAAATGCAGGTTAGACTTTGTTTTTGGAATTGTAAGCAATTTTTAGGTCTTTTGAAAAATTTATCATGAAACTTATATGCTTCATTCTTAGACTGTAGTTGAAGAGGTTCTGGAGGAATGTGGATATTACAATTTTACCTCAAGCAGGTGAGTTTCATTTCAAAAGGAAATGTTAAAGTGTGATGAAGTTATTAAATGCAAATATTAATTCTTTTTCTAATGACAGATCATATTAAGCTGAACAAGGTAAAGGTTTCCTTGTCAATCACGTCTGACTCTAGGGTATGGTGCTTAGCTCCCTTTCTTAGCTGAGGGAGCCAGCATAGTCCAAAGACAATTTCCATGTTCATGTGGTCAGTATGGCTATATGCTTAAGGCCCACAGATTGCTGTTACCTTCCCACCAAAGTGGTACCTATTAATCTATTGCATTTCCATGCTTTCAAACTGTTAGGTGGGCAGGAACTGGGGCAAGTAACAGAAGTAACCCCAGTGTGCAGAACTGAGGTCTCGAATTCAGACCATCAGCTTTCCAGCTGACAAGCTCATTATCTTTAACCATTGAGCCATTGTACCCCCTTATTAAGCTTAATAGAAAGCATCATTTAATTGAATGCAGGTAAGTGGGTAGGTAAAACTGATATGTAAGATTTGGATTATAATTCCATAGGAAAATAGCACAATACTTCACTGTACTTTCCTCTCGTTTCTTCTTTCTCTGTAAAGCCAAATTTTGGATTTTTTAAAAATAAAATCAGTAAAAATACTTTTATTAGTAAAAAGTCTTTTTAAACAAAAACAAAACTTTCTGAAAAATACATTAACTAGTTGGAATATTTGAAAGAGTTTGCCCAAATAAAACTAATAAAATAAAGCAAAAGGATATAAAATGAAACTGTTTGGAAAAATCTGGCATGAACCCATTATTCTGATTTCAGTAAGTGCTATTCTTCTCTACCCATCCCTGATAACTAGTCCAACTGCTGACTTCCCATTAGGATTAATGTATGCTAGAAATTAATCAGAAAACCTTATTAATTGACCATATTAAAACGAGTCACAGTGAATGATCAAAACTCTAGATATAGAATCAAGACTATTGATCCAATTAACGTGGAATTGTGAATTCTGCCTGGCAGAAGATCGCAAAGACCAGAGACCATTTTTGTCAACCAAAATTAACTTTTTAACTGCAGGTGCTATGCATGAGACAATCTGTTTGGAATTGATATACTTTAGGGAATTTGGGTTTTTAGAATTTAGAATTACCTATCTTTTCTCCCCAATCAATGAAACTAAAATATAAAAAACAGAATGTCTAGTAATCAAATTGTCATTTTACATAGTAAAGCTGAATATCTGTCTTGCTTTATTTTACATATATCAGATAGCTCATGACTCACACTTCTGGGATAGAAAAAGCATCTTTGGGTGTCTAATTCTTAAGCTTTTGTTTAGAAAAAGTTGCTTGTATATATCTGTAACAAAACAGATGTTGAATGTCTTGCAAAACCATTCTGTCTGTGCTTTTTACTAATACTACATTTTCTACTAATTTTCAACAAGCTGGACAGTGCTATTATATCTCAGATGAGAAGATCATAAACTGACCTATCTGCCTATGTTGATGCATCTCTAATATATTCCAGTTTAGTAGCAGAGATTTAGGCTAACTCAAGATGAAAATGCTATTATTATTTTTTTATTCCATTAAAGCTCTTAAATCTTTTTAGGTATCAATACTATCCTTGGGGAGCAAGAAATCATTCAGCCAGAAGATGAGCACGTGTAATTTTGACTACATTGGCAGATTTTCTAATAAGGTCTAAATGTCTTGACTTTAGCTGTTATTTTCCCAATGATAAAGGGAAACACTGGATAAAACACAAGACAAAAGGAAACACACAGGAAACAGAAATCATTCAGATCTTCTATGTAGCTTACAAAGAATCATCAAGCAATAGAACTCTAGTGTATGTCTTTGGCAGTAGGTATATGCAATATAGTTATGATGTGGTTTATGCAAAAGATATGGTTTATGCAAAATGTAAACATTTTTCCAAGTACTTCGACTAAGATGACAATGCACAGTTCTTCAGCACATTCTTGATTTTTGGAATGGCCTGTTGAATACTCAGGCTTATTAGAAATCTTAGTTTTTACAGATTTCTTAATACCAGAGAGTCTATTTTTTATAATAGAATATATTTTAGACAGAGAGCAATTTAGAATGTCTAAGGAAAGGATACAAAGTCTATCTATATTAAAATCAAAAATAACTGGGGAATCGGAAAAGAGCATTCCAAATACTGCTTTAATTATTTGAAATAGTTGGGATTTATACTGCAATAATACAGACAGTATTTACAGCTTTCACAATTTCTAACATTTGTTAAAAGATTAGTGCACGAAACATGCTTAGATTCTATAGTAAATATTAATATCTAGTCTAGATATAGATGTAAAGCCACACAAAAACATGTACATATATATTTATATTAAACAAATACTGTAATTAATTATTATTGCTAATTAGATATGGCATTGCATTTTTAAAAACTGGAAATCTTTCTGAAAAATGTTTATAAAATAGTAGTGCACACATTATTATCTGGACATTTCTTTACCTTTATACCTTTGGCATATTTTTAGCTTTACTAAATCTTTTAAATTTAGTAAATACTGAGTAAATGTATGGTTATCTACAGTGAGGATGTAAGTTTTATAGATTGTAGTAATGTAGTAATTTCCAAATTCCATTGACTTTTTAAAATAATATATTTGAAAATTTTAATATAGGCTTTAATCTTTGAACATGTAAGATGAAGGACAATATCCAATATTGTCTTAGGGGATTGAAAGAGAAAAGGAAATCAATTCTACCAACTGTATCTGTTAATATACTGTTGGTTTACATAAAATGTAATGTATATGTATGTTAACAATATTTTTGAAGTTACACGCTTACAGTAATTTAAATTACTAGGAGGCATATTACTTAATATAGCATACTATATTTAGTTAAGGGAGATGTGGAGGGAGGCCTAGGAAAAAAGTACGTTCAGATTTGCCTATTCTAACATATCTTAATCTGCTACAAATTATAAAATGAATTTGAGATAAAACAAAAAGGATGTTTGAAATCAAAATAAGAAAACTGCAACAAAATACTACAAAGCAAAAATACCATCTAGCATTGCAATTTATCACTTTTAAAAGGCAATAATACTTCAGCAATGTTTTCTGCATTTAGGTGCTGAAGTTGGTAATGAAGATGCACATACTGAAACTTTCAGTAGGACTGCATGACTTAGAGATTAGCTAGGTTCTTATATGTATGTACGGTGTGTTTTAAGGGGTATAGACCTTCTCTACATTTTGCTTGTTCACTACAATAAAATCAATAGAACCAAGCAGCTGCGTGGTTCATGGTGGCAAATATTTTTACACAACAAGAAATTTTATATGGGAACTGTATTAGTTCTGGATATTGATAAACAACAAAATTTCATAGAAATAATAGTAAATAATACAGTGACAATTGCAAGGGGGGTCAAGATGGCAGCCACAGAATCATGGTGAAAACCCCATCCCTTTCTTCATGTACCAGATATTGGCACACATACAAAAGAGGTGGGTTTCAATCACAAAGGCACAACCACTGTCTTTCTTGATGTTGCCTACAAACACCACTGAATTGAGCAGTCAAAAATAAAAAAACAGGCCAAATTCTGCTCAGACAAAAATTGCTGCATTGCTTCAAAAGTAATTCTTGATAATTAAGGAATTGATAGCTCTGAGTCATGTCAAATACATTTTAATGCTAAAATTGATAAAAACTGGTTACTCAACAATCTGTTTGAATCCAGTGTCTATCCCTCACAGTTTTTTATACATAGATTCTGTCCTGTACCAAATTAAACCAGTGCAGATTTACATGTGGTTCTTCAAACTATAGACCACAGAAGGGGCACCTTTTCAGGTATAAAAGGCATACTATAAATTTCAAGGAAACTTTGCTTCCTATCACTGCTGATATTGCAGTATAGTTAACAGTTATCTGTCTTTGTAGTTGTATAAATTTCCTTCCAATTCTTTAATGTTCTTAGCATACACCAAATGCTTGTATAATTATACTGAATCTGATAGTACCATCTGTAATGGCCTTTGAAATAGGAACAATATGAGAATATGATTACACATTTTGAAATTTCAAATAATAAAGCATGTTGATTACTTTTTAAAAACTGTTTGTAATTATACTGTTAACCTTCAAAACTCAGCATTTACCATCCTGGGAATAAAAGTAAAAGTATAGCATTTTTTTAGTTTTAGAATATCAAACTACCAAAATCATTGGAAGGTCAAATATTTGCATTCACTTCTAATTTAAAATATCATCTAATGAAAACAGAACATTACCTAAACAATCATTCCAGACACTGAAATTGAGACAGGTTCTAATTATTTTTGTCTATATTTTCTTAAAACAATTATGTTTTCAAGAGTTAACAGGGAAAAATACTTTTTGATTTTTTTATGCAATTGAATTCCTATACAGTTTTTAAATTAGTATAGCTATACCAACAAGAATGAATTTTTTCTACAGTTATTAATATGCTACACAAGTTAATACTTGAAAATATTGATAAAATAAATATATTGAAAATTATTATTTTGATAGCTATTACTTATTGCAATTATTCTTCAAATGCAAATTTCATTTTGCTTGAGTTTCAGATTGAAGAGATAAAACCAAGGATGCTTGATAGCTGAGGTGGGAATGAAAAAGAATGTGGCAAGAGCCACGCAATTAAAGACCCACACCTTTTTAGCTGTTGCATATAAAACGTAGGGTGACGTAGATAAAAAAGGGTTTTATGTAGGATGACCTACATAATAATACAGATATATGAATTTGACTGATATGTTACACTAATATATATAAATTTCCTAATTTTTATTTTTTATTTAAAAGAAATGCAACATTTGGCAAGAGTTGGATATCTTTTACAATAATTATAACAACCATAGACAAAAAGACACCTACATCTTGCTATCTTCTGGTGTGAAGTGATAAAATCACATATTTCAACTAGATGCCAAAATTGGACACTCTATAGGAGAATTCATTCATCCTAATTCAAATTATTCATTAGCTGGCTTAATCTTGGGAACAGTACCAGATGTGAAGGTTAGCAACTTTTACATAATTCATACTGTATCTATTGCATCCATTATAGGGAAGGATATTCTTGCTGGTGTTTGAAGAGCACCTGACAGCCATAACAGAGAAGATAATACAGAGTGGTAGGCTGATCATACACTGGGATTTTCCTTTTGTTTTTTCCCCAATTGTTTTTGTTTGAGGAAGAGGGGATAAACTTATTTTAAAGTTTATGCAAAAATTACCATATGTTTCCTAACTGAAAATAGTGGGAAATCATGTTGATCATTTTTACCAGTTGAGCCCACAATCATTGGTCTTGTCAGAAAAGGTTATGGAGATTTTTAAAAAAGGGTTAGGGCCGTTTGTAGCCTAATGCCATCATTTGCTTTTCACTGTTTTATAGCGATTTCTTCAGCTTGAGCATGGTAGCAAGCTAGAATATCCTTGTAGGATGGATATCCTTGCAATTGCCTTTTATTTAGGATTATGAAAATAACCGAAAAGTCACTCTGTATCATTTCTTATTTGTGATCTATACTACTTCTTTTTATCTAATTTCTAAGCAAACCAATCTCAGACTGATCTGTTCCATATTTTTATGCAATTTAACGTCTTCTCTAATACATGTTTTGTAACTACTGCCCATTGTATATTTTGTGTAGTATACAAATCCAGCTTAGCCTTTCTAAATTTGTTGAAACACCTTTCCCAAACATATGTGGGTCCTGATCAGCAGTGGTATTCAGTAGGTTCTGACCAGTTCTGGAGAAGCAGTAGCGGAAATTTTGAGTAGTTCGGAGAACCGGCAAATACCACCACTGAATGGTCCCACCCCCATCTATTCTCTGCCTCCCAAATCCCAGCTGATCGCCTGGGTATTCTTTTGTTGCCCTGCACAGGAGAACAGAGCTGGAAAGCAGGTTAGTGGAGTGGGGAGGGAATGGGATTTTGTAGTAACCTTCCCCTGGAGTGGGGTGGGAATGGAGATTTTACAGTATCCTTCCCCTGTCACACCCACCAAGTCATGCCACGCCACACCACACCCACCAAGCCGCACCCACAGAACGGTAATAAAAATTTTTGAATCACCATTGGTCCTGATGTAAAACATGTCAGTTTTTATAAATATTTCTACCAAAAATAAAGAATAGCAGTAGACCCAGCATTACAGTGATACATATTATAGCCAAGTTTGCTGATGTGAAATGTGGTACTTCAAAGTAAAAGAAATTAGTAGCAAACTGTAGTTATCTGGACAGATACACATTAAAAGCATGCAATAAGAACTGAGTGCCTGCTATACAGGAGTAGAGAAATAATAATGTAACATTTTTAACAATAATCCTACTTTATAGTAAATGCTTCTAATCCAGCAATAGATATTATATAATATTATATAATATATACTATGTAATATATATTACATAAAGTATTTTCCAATTCTTAAAATAGAGCTGATAAATATTTATACTAAATGTATTTCGAAGTTTTCTTTTCTATAGTGTGCTGACAAGTTCAATTCACTTTGTTGGCATTGGAAAATTGTTGCACTCCATTTATATAGAACAATTTTTATTATTCGCTTAAGTATATGGATGAAACAACTGGTATTTAAAAGTTAGAATTTAATTTATAAAGTATTAAAAAGAACAGCTGTAATGAATGGAAATCCTGGCACCAAACTAAAATTAAACTATCTCTTAATTGCAGACATATATGGAAATATTTATGTATTAATTAAATAAAGCATTATAATTAATTAAATAGAAGAAAAAATAAGTATAATTACAAAGTTGCCATAGTATGTATTACATATACATGTGTGTGTGTGTGTGTGTGTGTGTGTGTGTGTGTGTGTGTGAGGATAACATTTGATCTCCCACATCTGTTAGAGAAAGTATATTTATATATGGCTGACCTTTTCTGAGAGTGAGAATCTAGCTTGAGCAAGGATTAATGAATCAGGAGTAAGGTCTATTTAGCTTCTAGCTAAAATTCTTTTACTTCTGGCAGAAGTAAGATCTATTTAAGGAAATACATTCAGGAATAGGCAAAACCTATGCAGTTTCTAGTTAATTACAATCAGACAGACAATACAGCCTGCATGGGGCAGGCACAAAATGGACAGAATAATAAAAATGGTACTATTTTATGATGCAAGTCTTACCCCTTGTGCATCTGGATCATGTTTTGTGAACATAAAAAAGGACAACCTTGCAATGCATCATTAAGACACAATACAATTCCTCCAGACACCAACAGCCCTATGATACATAACCTGGGAATAAATGCAGAAGAAAATCACTAAGATTAGAAATTAGATTAAGATTAGACAAAGAAATAAATAAATTATTCTCCATTTACAGGCCACTGCCACTGTGGTCAGTAGGGTATGAGCTACTGACCACAATGGCAGTAGGGGTGTCAAACTCCATTTCATCAAGGGTTGCATCAGAGTTGTGTTTCATCTTGAAGGGCCCGGGGCGAGGTGTGTAGTGTGGGTGTGGCTGTGGTGATCGTGGCCATAGTGGGTGTTTGACAAAGGCTCAAGATGCATTTTTCCCTTTGCATTCAAAACTATTCCAGAAAAGGGGAGATTTACTTTCGGGTACAGTCTCAATTCCATAATGTAGTCATTAAAGGCACGTACAGTCGCCAGCTGCTATGGGGCTTGACTCTTGTATAGAAGCAGAGCATAAACAGATTGACAGTTTATCCAGGTGTGTCTAAAAACTGTCTGTCCAACAGTCTATCAAACATTGTTACTACCTCTAACAGAGTCCTAGAGAAGAACTTAATATTAGTACTAATTTACAAAATTGATATACCATCCAATTCTCAATGACCCAGGGTGGCTCACAACAATAAAAAGATTTACAATTAAATCAATCATAGGTAAAAGATTAAGATAAAAGATGACAAACTCAACGATACAAGGGGGCTCACTCTCTCTCATCAAAGACCTAGATGAAGAGCCAGATGTTTTTGGCTCTTCCGAACAACAGCCATCCAGATCTTGGAGGATACCTAGTTCTATTTGGAAGATGCTGCTAAAGACAAGATGAAGAAAGTGCTGCCTCCTGCAGCACTCTGCCAGACAAAATGGGGCATGGGGGACCTTGCGTGGGGGGGGGGGGCATGCCCCATTTTGGCTGGCAGAGTGCTGCAGGAGTCCGTCCAGGTACTTGCAACTCCTATGCACTCCATAAATGGATCTTTTCTCCCTAGGAAACATATATGCTAGCTGGTATTTGTTCCTGTCAATATTTTCCACAAAACAGAACTACAGTTATTTTTAATCTGTCCTAGCATCTGCAGAAGATAGAAATGGATAGGTGGCAAAAATTGTACTTATCACCAGAATGGCAGTCAGATTCAAAATGAATCTTTGAATGATTCTCAGGAATTACCATCTAAATCTAAATGACTACAAGCCATCATCCTTTGGCCTCTTTGGCCAAGGTGGTGAAATATGCTGTTTACAGGTGATAGGAATTGTGATCTATTACATTGATAGGCTGGCAATTTGAAGTCTACTCTGTGGGTGTCTAGTTTTTAATTGTAATTCATCTGTATGATGTACTGGTATAGTAAAACCAGAAACAGCTTCATCTAATAATTCAAATACACCCCATCAATCAGTTTCTGCATATAAGTATGTTGTCTCACCTTCTGGCTTTTTCTGTCCTGGATGCCATTTAAAATTATTTTGCTCGACTGAACCCTCAACAAATAGTACCTCCGTCCTTTGCATATTGTTTTGCTACTCTTGGATTCTTTCTTTTCATTTTATTCTGCTATTGCTTTTTTAATTGTTTGATTTACCTCCTCCCTTTTACAATTTGTTAGCCTTCTCAAATGCTGCTTTTGCAATAGTGAGACAATTCGGTCAGTAAAGGAATCCAGGGATATTTGAAAGAATGGTCCAATCTGGAGCCCTTGGAAGAATATCCCTCTCTATAAATGATCCCAGCAGTCAGAAGAGGAATCTACATAACACATATGTACCTGTCGCCTTCAAAAAGTATGATTCCCAAATAGTTTGTCTTCCCTCACAATCCAGCTCTTCTTATTTTATTGAAACTTTGTCCGACTTGCATTACCAGCAGTCTGCCCACAAAAAGGTCTTATCATAGCGAAACAGGATCTTTAACTCTTCCAAACAACAGTCTGGAAATAGAAACCCACATCATGCAAGTGTGGGTAAATATGGCCTCAACTTCATAATGGTTTCGAGGTTAATGTAAGATAGAGCCAGGATGGCAAACTTTGAGCAGTCCATCTGCCAGCTGGTACCATTCTGAACCTGTGTTTCCTAAACTATATAAGAATGGTCCAATTATTATTTTTTGTCAAGTTTTTTATTTTATTTTACATATACACATCAATACGTGAACAGTGTGGCACCTGGGTATCATATATTTTGATGCAATTAAGAATAATAACATTAATCATATTTGTTAAATTCATCAAACTTATGTAATTCTAATGTTAATACATATATTTGTATTAAGTTATAGTCTTTCATTATTTAATTATTCAATGTTTCAATATATTATTCTAATGTCAATCACAATATTGTTTAAACATACATGATAATTCCATTATTCAATTTCTAATCTTCCCTCTAATTATTGCTTTTATCTCATTATACAAAAATGTGAATATTAATAATCTCCCCTCTCTCTTATTTCTCCATTCTAATTTTTAATCATGCCACCATTATATTTAAAAAACATTTCCTTTTTACCTCATCTCTTATCCACATTAACATTTTAATTATTATTCGCTTTCATTTTAATACAAAAACAATAGTAATATTAATCATATTCATTACATTCATCAAGCTAATATAGTTCTAATATTAATGTACATATTTATGTTAAATTATGCTATTCCATTATTTAATTATTTCAATGTTTCAATATATTCTTCCAATATTATTTAAACATACATAATAATAACACCATTCAATCTCTAATTTTCCCACCTTATTACTAATTTTATTTTATTATATAAAAGTGTATATACTAATATTTTCCCATTTTCTTATTTCTATCTCTGTTCTAGCTTTTAATCATGCCTCCCTTAAAGGACAATTCCTTTCTAACCATCATCTCTTGTTTGCATTAGTAGTTTAATTCTTATTTGTTTTTTGACTTGGCTCCTATATTCCTCTCTTAGATCTTTGTTTCTGTCTGCATCCACATCCTGACTATTCAATCCAAATATTTTTCCCATCTCTACCCTCTTCCACTGTCTAGCTTTCAAAGTATCTACTCATGCCCCTGTCTCCCTTTCGAAAATATATTTCTGTGTCTCCAGGTCTCTTTTTAAACATCTTAAGGTATATTCCCCTTGTTTTATTTTGTCAGTCATTGTTATTTTTATTGTTGTCCCCTTCTTTTCTTCTTCTTTTATTTGCTGATTCATCTGCTCTATTTTTCCTCCATTCTTTCTGTTGGCTCCTCCCTTTCCTGTGCATCTTGATCTTTACTCATTGTCCCTTGTATTATATTTTCCAGCTTTCTCTCTATGCCATTATTTTCTTAATCTCCTTTTGGTTTCTTATTATAAGGCCCTTTATACTTTGATACATGAATGCCATATCTTCCACTCATTTCCTTCTAATGGAGCATCTCCTCTTGTTTTAATAGGTCCTGCTCTTATCCAGTAGTCCAGGAACCATATATTCAAGCCTAAATTTGCTCTTCAAAAAATACATTGATCATAACTCCTTATGTACCATAGTTAATCCTTCAGTTCCTTTTAAGTAGTACAGGAAGTTGTTCAAAATCTCTTTAAACCCCCTTTATAAATTCAATCATGTATCATGATATTCAGGGGTCACTTTAATTAGACATCTTCCTTGTTCTCACATTTAAGTCTCCAGTAGTCATAAGGTAGATGCATATAACTCAGTAAATATCTTCATGGTCCTCCAGATCAGTATTGTTTATTCCATATCAGAAATCTTACCAGGCTTGTAAATATATGTTGTATTTCCTTTCATCAGCAGGTGGCGCTCTCAGCTTAAATTTCAATGTTACAACTCAACCAAACAGTTTCAATCCAATTTGATTTTAATTAAATTTATAAAAGCAGGGTTAATTTTTAAAGTAAATAGTTCCAGCATTTTAAAATGCCTTCCCAAAACAATGCTTTCCCAATTTAAAAATCCATTTTTTTATTTTTAAAGGTATCTTCCCTTGATCTTTTCATTCCAATCTAATATTTTTCTCAAAATGTTCACTCACTGCTTTTACAAGTAGTTCTGAGCAAATAATTCTTCTGGATTTTTCCTTTTGGGGTTAGGTTTTAAGTAAAAAGAAATCCTCTCACCCTGTTCCAGACACTGTTCACTAACTCTGCTGTGGCACTCATCTTAGCTGTCCTTCAGCTGTCCCAGCTTCATGGCAGCCATCTTTAGGCTGCCTCTTCTCCTCGTTGTGGCTGAGAGGGAAAAGAAAGCCCTGGGTCAGGCAAGAGAGATGCAGCTCTCTGCAACCTTACAGGGCTCCCCTCTTTGCTTCACTGGCCCTACAGGGTAGCTTTGGCTTCTTTCAGAGCCCACCAATGGGGAGAACTTGGCATGGGAGCATGGAGACCTGCTCTCCATGACCGATCCTGCCATGACCTCAGCCGGAAGCTGAGAATGGTCTGATTATTTATGATTTACCCCTCCACAAGAAAAAGGTTCCTTCTCCATTCCATCCCAAGCTTTATCCCTAAATATCATCCAGTAATCTTAAGCTTTTTAAAAATAGGATATGGTCTATCTCAACAACTGCTGCCAGATACAGCCACTCTGTATAAATTAATAGCTTCCATTTCCTTTCTCAGGAAAAAAAGGGCCTCTCAGGTAAATTGCAATTCAATGCTTTTCAAGAAATAGCTCTACATATGAATACACCTGCATCATATGAAAAGACAAACTGAATAGAGTATATGGACAAGTATGCATACTATACAAGGATGTTCATCTAGCAGAAGATTTTACAATATGGCTTATAAGTCCTGGCATTGAAGGAATTCTGTTTTATTGGGGTTCCCACTTACAATGTACTATAAAAGATCAGAATTATGCACTCTATAGAAGTAAATGATAGACTTTGAAGAAGCAAGTTGGGAGGAATATTGACACTTTTTAATGTTGGTGTTGAGGTGGATTCCCGAGAATATCATGAATAACCCCCCAAAAACCCCACCCCACAAATAAATGGATCATAAAACAAAACATCCCAGAGTTCTTACTCAAGGCACAAATGACCAGCTCAATATATCTTACTTTGAACAGATTATGTGAAGACCTTGCTCTTTAGAGAAGGTTCTAATATTGTGAAAGATGAAAGGAAAGAGAAAAAAGAAGATAATCAAAGCAAGTTTAATAAACTCAGTTTCAGTATTGATGGATACATACTTCCAATACATCATTGGAAGAATTGAAGATCAGATTAAGGACAGATTGTCTAGAAAATCTATTTGGTTGTGAAGAGTTAACAACAACTTGATGGCATATAATCTGTTATGGATCTTCAACATCTATTCACAAAGGTGTGGCAAGTATATGGATAATTATGTCCATAACTTTAATATATCTCATACGGGAGAAAGTAATCACAAGTGTACTGTATAACTGAATGCTAGATTTTGGAAACAAAAGCATGTATATGAAAATTCCAGAAGTCAATATTAAAATAAAGAGGCTAGGCCTGGAAATCAATAACTCAGTAAAAGCTACATTGAATGTTTTAGAAGAATATTGCAAATGTAAATGGTAAGCTATTGTTAAAGATTTACACAGCTTAAACCAGATATCTTTACCAGGAAAGACCATGGATGCTTGGAGTTTGCATGAAGTTTTTAAATGAAAAAGTCCATTGGGAGGGAGCTCCGTCAGATATAATGCTTTTATCCAATAAATCTGATTAAATTTGGAAGTTTGTTAATTAAGTGGTCCTTCACTTTGTTTTATTTTATTTTTGTAAAAGTGAGGTTCTAATAAAGAATAAAATAACTTATAACGAACCCTATATTCCAATAGAAATGGGGAAAGTTTAATGACATTGTTTAGGAATTAGTAGATAAACCAAGAAAGAGTTGTTTACTCTCTCTCAGCTGTAGCAAGGAGACAGTGGCTAACCAGTTCTTAAATTGTGCAAAGAAAATTGCAGGGAGTAGTCTAGACAGTCACTTAGAATCAATTCTAATTCAAAGGCATACACAAAAAAGACAAATCAATCTGAGATTGGGTTATAACCTATTTAGGAAATGATCAAAGATTGAATCGTCATCTTAGAAGTGATTATAAACCTCAAATAGCTCCTTTAAGTTTAGACCAGGGGTTTAAAACTCTATTTCATTGAGGGGATGCATCAGGTTTGTGTTTGACTTCAGGGGGAAATGGACGTGGCCAGGGTGGGCATGGCCATCTCAATGTCATTCATGTTGGGGGCGCCTGTGGTGGCCTGAGCACTCTGCCGGTGAAAACAGAGCTTGGGGGAACCACACGCAGCCCTCCTGAGCTCCATTTTCTCTGGAAGAGGCACCGCAGGCTGGTCCTTCACTGTTTTCAGGGTGGTCCCATGGGCCAAATCTAAGCATCCCCCAAGCTGGATATGACCCCTGGGCCTTTAATTTGATACCCCTGATTTAGACCATTGCTATGACAAAGGGCAGCTTTTGCTCTGCTTCAACTGAGAGTCTCCTGCACTCTTTCCAGAATAATTCATGCTTTAATCAATTTATGTTTAGATTTATCTAACACACACTAATAGACTGCTTACTATTGGGTGGTTTTTATCCTATTTATCTGTTGTCATATTAGTTGCACTAGTCTTTTGCCAACTATTTTGAATCATATCTTAATACCGGTATATCTTAATATACCTTCTGTATAATATACCTATCCTGATATTTTATATAGCATCTTACTGACTCTTAGAAGAACTCTTAGAAGAACACAACCTGAGGTTTGGATGGCATTTTTTTTAGCATTGTGTGGGTGAAAATGCCTATATGGTATCCATTCCATTCTACATCAACCATATATTAGTATAGGCTTTCCCTGATCCACTAGTGAAACCACTAGTGATATTATAGAAGAACAACATTTCAAAAGACTGCCACATAAGCCCTTTAGCCTACAATGATATATAGGCTGAAGGCTGAAACTGACAAAGCATTTTTTGCCTCAAAGAAATCAGTAAATATAATAACTTAATTATACTGATGCAAATCCCATCAAGATATGAAAATCTGATAAACATACAATACAGCTTCTCCCTTCACAGAACAATTAGACAATTATCACACCCGGGGGGGGGGGGAAATTCATCCTAAAAGACTTCATGCATTCCCTCAAAACATTGTCAACATGTTTGCATACCTCATCTTCACACATCTACGCATCTCAATTCATTATAAATATTACTGTCCCTAACCTTTTCACTCATGGCCACGTTCGAGAGCTATCTTGCATATTATGCTGTCAAATAAACCATACTTCTCTTCAAACAGTTATCCCATGTTTATTTATGATTTGGCTAGGATTCGAACTCATAACTTTCTTCTGACAGTATGTTAAAATTAATACAGATTTCAAAAATTATTGTTAGGTGTGCCATAATATGGAATAAATATAAACCCTGTTGTAATGACGAGGCAGTCGAGTTGTTTGATCATGAACAACTGAATCATGATGATCTTTATTGGAGTCTAGTCTTGCATTTATACACATTTTTAATTATCTTCCATCATTGGTTAACTTTGGTTACTGCTTAACTTTTGTTACTGTTTTGCACAGTAATCCATACAATTAATTATCTCTAGTTAAAGTCTAACATATGTTTACTTCCTCTCTCTAATCCTCCTTTAGATTAGTGACTTTGTTTACCTGAGTTGTATTTGCGTGGAAACATTCTTTATCTGAGGTTTGCCATCCGAGATTGGAACATTCCTGCAATTACAACTCTACATATCCTCGTTTTTTATTTTAAATGGAGGATTCAAAGATTTATGAATGTATAGCAATTGTAGAGGATTAAGAGAGGGGGAAGCAGGACAAAACAATGTGAATAAATTTGGAATACATTGAATAAAACAACAGATTGCAATTAGTACAATAATAATAATTATAGCATAAAAGAAAAACTGTCTGAGTCAAGACCAATCAGGGAGCCAATTGGTTAGCCACTCAAAAGGTGAGTAATGAGCATGGATATTATTTTGAATGTATGATTGTAAATTGGCAAGCTCATCCTCAATAGTTTTATTCAAAGAATGAAAATGCACAGCACAGCCACGGTGTCCAACTAACGTACAGAACCCTCCCTGACGGGCTAAAAGATAGTCTATGGCAAAACGCTGCTGTAAGACATCTTGATTTAAGTCTTCTATTTCATGCTGCAAATCACGAATAATAGCAGCGGTAGCATTGTTGGATTTTTCAAGTCAGCAGGTGAGACCAAGAATAGATCGTCTGTTTTCTTAAGCAATTATGCCAGGATAAGAGCCTAGAGTAAGGACTCCTGTAACGGCCCCTGCCAATGCACGGCCAAATGTAGAACCAGAAGACAATTGTGTGTCAATAATAACTTCATCATTACATGTAGGCCCCAGAGAGGAACGCCACTATTGAGTTGATGGGAGCGTACCTATTTGAACAGGTAGAGTAAAATAACCTATAGTTGCACATTGATAATTCTGAGGATGAACATTAGTAGCATATTTATCAAAAAAGAACCACATATTAGGATCCTGCTGCCAACCAGCGCATATCAATCCTGTATTAGATTGATCAGAGGCATTAAAAATAGGAAAATTGTCAGGATACATATCAGGAGCTATATTAATTCCATGCAAAGAAGAATTAAAGGTACCTGACAACCAATAGTAGTCAGAACAATAACTATAATTCCCTAGCTTTTTAAATATGTGCTGAGCAGCATCATAATCAGACCAATTATGAAGCCAAGTGTGTTTAGCGTGACAACAGAAACACAGACCCCTTGTAAATTGACTAACTTTCAAGTAACGCCAACGGACAGAATTCAATTGCATAGGGGGTGTAGAAAATAGCCAGGAGTGTGAAATAGATTGGGTTAAGACAAACCACAGAAGTGTCATTTTGAGCAGAAACACCATTAATATATAAACAAGAAATTACAAAGTAAAATGGTAACAGAGTTAGCAGTAATAATAGCAAAAACAGCAGCAACAAGATTTTCAGGAGTCTGAGGTAATGAGGCCTGTTGCAGTTGTTGTTGAGCTTGATATGTAGTAGATTTAACCTGGACCCAAGTGATGGGTTGCGGGTGCGTTGACCTTGGAGGATGGAGTTCCGTGTTCAGATGAAGATTGAAATCCGGAATCAGGTTGTGAAGGCCCTGATGCCATGCCATGATACGGACGAACACAGTGCGCTGGAACCCACACTGCTTGTCCAGTAGAAGGATCTTCCACGGCGGCGTAACCGCGACCCCAGGTGATCAGCGGTGTAGGGCCTTTCCAGGTTGGATCTGGAGCTTGGCGATACTTTACCAAAGGCCTTGCTAAAGATTCAGTAGTTCGAAAATGCAAATTAACAGGTGAGTCTGCAAGAGAATCTAAAAAGGTTAAATAATAATAATAAAGTATATAATGCTGCAGCAATGAGATTTTGAATCTTTAGCAGATGGTAAGGGCCAGACTCAGTTTGTAATTGTTTCTGAAGCAATGCCTTAAAAGTACGATGCGCCGCTCAACTATAGCTTGACCCTGAGAGTTATAAGGAATTCGTGCACTAAAGTGATATTCCATTTCTGACAAAAGGTTTGAAATTCCTTACTAATATAAGCGGGCCATTGTCAGTTTTAAACTGAGAAGGCCGACCCATTACAGCAAAAGAGGATAGGCAATGAGAAATAACATCTGAAGTACGTTCATGTTTTGAAGCAGTAACCCAAAGGAAGTGTGAATGAGTGTCAATAGACGTATGAAGATAACAGTATGGCTTAAAGGTTGAAAATTGAGTTACATCCATTTGCCAAATTTGATTAGCTTGGGTTCCTTGTGGGTTGACACCTACTGGAAAGGAAACTGCCAGTTGCTGACAAGCTGGACAAGCACGGACAATATCCCGGGCTTGAGATAATGAAATTTTAAATTGCTTTGTAAGCGATTTGGCATTTTGATGAAAATAAGAATGACTGGCAACAGGATCAGCAAACAAAGACGCAACATCCTTTAAGGATTCATCTGCCTTCCGATTTCCTTCAGTCAAGGCATTAGTAAAGGAGTATGACTTCGAATGTGTTCTACATACAAAGAATACAAGCAAGTTTCCAAACTATTCTTTAAAGATAAAAACAAGGATAACAAATTCTTATCCAAAGAGAGAGCACAATAAGAAAAGGGAAGAGATTGCATAGCTAAATATACATATTGAGTATCAACGATCAAGTTAATAGGTTGGTCATTGAACAATCGTGAAAGCCAAAAATCACAGCAGCCAGCTCAGCACGTTGAGCTGAAGTCTGTGTGGCAGTAAATTTAGAATACCATTGTTGTTGAATCTGCCAGACAACCACACCCCTTGTAGGTGATCCATCAGTAAAGACTATAAGAGCTTTAGAAATAGGATTTCGCACAAAAATGGAAGAAAAGGCCGGATTTAAAGTAGTAGTAACCACTATTCTAGGATCCTTGGGTAAAGAATACAACAAGTTTCCCACATATTGAGAAAAGGCTATCTAATATGATTCTGAAATTAACATCAAATGCTCATGTTCAACTTTTGTACGAGTGAAAGCTATGCTAATGAGATCCGGTCCTGTAAGATGTAAGGCTTGTTTACGACCGTTAATAATCAAATCTTCTAATGCTGATTGATAAGGATAAATGTTTCTAGGTGGAGTAGCTGACAAATTAATCCATTCATGAATGTTGACCGCTTGCGGGGACTCATTAGAATAAAGACATCCCGTGGGTAAGGGTGTAGTGGGAAGAATAGCTAAGCAAAGTCCTATTGTTAAGGATGTTATCCTGTCCACATATCGATGCTTAAACTTATTCAATATTTCTTGAAGGCATGTTCTTTGAGGATCAGTTAATACAACTAGATCTGGTGATTGTGCTCCCTTCAAAGACTGAAATAAGGGCAACATATCACCAGTTGTAATGTAGAAGAATGGGCATGCCCAATTAATAATGCCAAGTAATTTTTGCCATTGTACTAATGTATATGATTTCTGTACTTTTAATTCAGGAAGAATTGGAATGGAGGAATTGTGCAACATTCTATGTTTCCCATTTTTCTTTTTTATAACAAAAACAGGAGTATTCCAAGGACTAGTAGAAGGTTCTATATGACCAGCAGCCAATTTTTCTTGAACCAATTGTTGTAAAGCAGCGAGTTTTTCCCTTGATAATGGCCATTGTTCCACCCAAACCGGCGTAGAACAGAGCCATTTAAGAGGAAGAGCCATCATCAAGAATCAAATGGGCATTAAGAAGAGAAAGGATATCACGGCCCCAAATATTAGTATGAATATCTAGAATATATGGTTGTAGGAAAAAGGACTTACCAGCAGATGTTGTAACATTAATTTCTTGAACACTCTGCCAAGCAGCTGTAGAACCTCCTATTCCCCACAATGAAGAAACTGTCATTTTTGGCCACTGTAAAGAGGAGGTGACAGTAACATCGGCTCCAGTATCCAATAACCCTTGAAATGGTTGTTTATTAAGGAAGAGCGTTAACAAAGGACGAGAGGAGTTCAGCTGATGAAGTAAGTCTACAGATAAAGAAGTTGATCCAAATCCTGCATCCCCACGATTACCTATACCAGGAGATGGAATTTCATATGGAAGAAGAAGCAATTGAGCAACAGAAGAATTACAAGGAAGAACTTGAGGAAGATTCACCCAAATCTGAATCATGAGGATACCAGTGTAATCTGAATCTATTACCCCAGGCATAACAAAACAGCCCTTTTTGTGTGCAGAAGAACGAGGCAAAATTAAGCCAACTAATCCCGAAGGAAGAGGACCTTTAAATTGAGATGGAACTATTTTAACTTCCATGGGAAATTTAAACTCAATTTCCTCTTGAGTGATTAAATCGATCCCAGTGCTACCGGCTGTGGCTGGGGAGGAGTGAGAGAGGCTGCTGGAGGAGTCAGAGTGATGGGAAAGGAACGCTTTGGATTCTGGGTGGGTGCCACACCCATTGGCAAGTTTCCCGACCGAAACCGACATTGATTGGCCCAATGAAATCCCTTTTTGCAAATAGGGCACTTCTTAGAAGGACGATTCTGAGGCATAGAAGGTGTAGAACGACAGTCCTTCTGAAAGTGGCCAGGCTTCTTACACTTAAAACAGTTACCAATTGGTCGCTGTCCTTTCTGAATAGCAGCTGCTAACATATGCATGTTATAAGTTTGTGATCCAATATCCTGGCAGACTCGAGCATATCTGCCAGAGTGTAATGAGCAGTAGCCTTTAATGGCTGTAAAGCTCTTTACAATCTGCATTAGCATTTTCAATAGCTAACTGGCGAAGAAGTTCACCAGCAGCTTCCTGATGATCAAACTGCTGTCTAATTGCTTTGGACAGACACTCAACAAAGTCAGCATAAGGCTCATTGGCATTCTGTCGAATGTTTGAAAAATTTGCTCTAGGTTCTCCAGCTTGGGTTACCTTAAGAAAAGCATGAAAGGCACATTCAGAAACAATAGTTAACGTAGCTGGAGGAAGAACAACTTGAGTAGGAATTGTACCAAATGGTCCAGAACCAAATAGCTGCTCAACTGTATATGCTCCTAAAGCAGCAGCTTGAGCATGTCTCATATATTCACTCTCCCAAACCACATATTGCATGGATGTTAAAATCATGCGAAATATTTGCTTCCAATCTTCAGGGATCATTATATAACCTTTTTAAATTCCTTCTACAAGTCCTCTTGTAAAATTACCACTAATCCCATAGTCTGTAACTGCCTTTTTTAATTCTCTTAAGATCTGATAAGGCAGACCCTCCCATTCTGCTACTTGCAGTCCAAGCTGTGGCGCCTGACCAGGATGATATTGTACTAGACAAACAGACAGTAATTCTGCAAGTTCTGTTCCTGAGACAGAGGCATCCCTTTTACAAGACTCTACCATTTTCTGAAAAGAAGACTGAACAATAGAGTCAGGAGGCTTTTGCCCTGTATCTGCAGGAGCTGAGGAAATTGAAGACATATATTCAGGTGAAGAAGGGGGACAAATGACAGTGAAGGTGGAGGTGTTAAAAGAGAAAGTTCATTGTGACCAAATTTTTCAATTGCATGCCTACATAAATGCCACATATGCAAAATTTCTATTTTTGCTTGAGGTTCAGTATGCAATGTTTTCCCTATACATTCCCAATCAGTTAATTTTAAAGACCCCTTTTCTGGGTACCATAGGCACTGAGATGCAATCTCCTGGACCAGCCTTAAGAGATTTCTCTGTGGTACCTCAGTATTATTTTTCTTCAACAAATAGCCTAATTCATCTATATGCTTCCTTCGTTCCTCAGAAAGCGAAGACCCCATACTTACAGAAACCAAAAGGTTGAAGAAACCACAAAGGGTTGAAGGTGCACTAAATCCTTGCCGGACGAAGAGGGTCCCTGTTCATGTGCCACTTGTTGTAATGATGAGGCAGTTGAGTTGTTTGATCATGAACAACTGAATCATGATGATCTTTACTGGAGTCTAGTCTTGCATTTATACACATTTTTAATTATCCTCCATCACTGGTTAACTTTGGTTACTGCTTAACTTTTGTTACTGTTTTGCACAGTAATCCATACAATTAATTATCTCTAGTTAAAGTCTAACATATGTTTACTTCCTCTCTCTAATCCTCCTTTAGATTAGTGACTTTGTTTACCTGAGTTGTATTTGCTTGGAAACATTCTTTATCTGAGGTTTGCCATCCGAGATTGGAATATTCCTGCAATTACAACTCTACAAAACCCAGTCTGTGTCCAAAAATATTCTTATCTGTTTCATCCCCTGTCAACAGATCCTCATATCTCTCCATGTACTTCATCACATGATATTCACAAAAATCAAGATTGTGTTGGACCAGACCAGGGGTGGGATTCAAATTTCTTAATAACCAGTTCTGTGGGCATGGCCTAATTTGTGGGTTTGGCTTGGTGGTCACGTGACTGGGTGGGTGTGGCTTGGTGGTCACGTGACCGGCCAGGGCATGGCTTGGTCACATGACTGGCCAGGCGTGATATGGTGATCATATGACCAGCTGGGCATGGCCAACTCAACATCACTTCTTTGCCCTAATGACTTTAAGTATAAAAAAAGATATACCAAAACAAAAGGTAGTTTATTATGTCATGTCTTTAATAATAAAAGGTACAAAAACTATATTGTTACAACATTTTAAAATATTAATCAAAAACTATTACATAACAAAACTTTACAAAAAGCAATAAAACTTATTTAAAGTACTGCCAGATTGCTTTTTTATTAGTGTCCACAGTTAGTTTTCTTTTGTTTAATATGATCATCATCAGCTGTGTGATGTGCCTGTAACCATTTCTTTACTAAAGAAACAGTCCCATCTTTCAGAAGTAAGCCAATTAGATTGATTGTCAGGAGGTTTGTTATACTGGAAACCATTAGGTGACTTTTGCCCTCTGAACATATTATGTTCATCTGCAAGAAGCCCCTTTCTGCCTCTGCTGAACTGACTGCAATAGTTCTAATAATATCTCTAGCCTTTTTAATGCTGCAATGAATTGTATATTTTTCTAATCTTTTAATACATTTTCTATGAAATCACGATAATCATTAATATTGATTTCATGATTGAAAATTTCACCAAATGCAACCAATTGTTCTTCAGCTGCTCTCCATGGAACCACCACTTCTTCAATATTCTAATAATTTAGCTCCAAATAATTTTGAAATTTTAATTTATCAGTGTCTTTAAATTGGCAGCCTGTTTTTAAATGTTTGCAATCCATCAATCTTTTCTTCAAATTAGTTACAATGCTTTCTATAAGTTTTTCATGAGGAAGTCCCTCAAATCGATGATTTTATATAAAATTTATATTTTTAAAGGTTTCTGAAGTAATTAATCCATCAACCTTTTTTTCATATGCACCCTTTTCCTTTATAAGCATTTCAAATGATTTAATTGATCTTACCACAAGTTTTTCAGCCTTCATAATGTCTATGTTTCTCACTTGCAATGCATTAGAAAGAAGAGATATTTCAGTTAGGACATCAATCATCAAGGCCAAATCAGTGAGAAAATATCAGAGTATTTTTTATTTGAAATGAAAAATTGATGTAGCACTGGATAAGCACACCACACAGCTAGGATTGATCTTAAACTACAGGCAGCCTATCTTGATCCAAAAACTCTACCAATTTTTATAATTTAAATCTAAAGTTGTTTGGAAATTTTGTTAAGTTCAATTAGGTTCTTATTCGATTGATGGAAAATAGAATATATTTTATCAATACAAATCTGAAAATGATTTATTTGCTTTATTTCCCTAATAAAATCATCTAAAACAAGTTGCAGACGATGGTTTAAACAGTGCCATATTATAATATTTGGAAACTCTTTGGCTATCCTAGTGCTTACCCCAGATTTTCTCCCAAGCATAACACTGGCTCCATCAGAGCAAAATCCAATTAAATGTTTCTCCAGATAGTTTCTATTAAACCCAACTTTATTCAAACTTTCTATAACTGAACAACATATCATCTCTGCATCTTGTTTATCTAATTCTACTAGTTCAAGGAAAATTGTTGGTGAGAAAGCTGGATCCTCAACTTTTAAGTACAGTATAAGAACTGGTTTGGGAGATATTGTTGAGGCTTTGTCAATTATCAAACAGATTTTGCAAGTTTTCTCAATAATTTTGCTACATAAATGTTTCCTGATGTCTTTTGCAATGAAATCTACTATTGCAACTGCAGTTTTACGTGAATTCAACCATTTCCAAATCTGCTGGAACCATTCTGCTTCCTTATTAGTGACTGCCTAACTGCCACATGACACAGAAGGTAGGTCATGAACCAGGAACAAGGAAATCCAGCAACTCAGCATGTGCTCAGTATAGGGTGATCAAAAAAACCCATGATGCACCAGGTTATGCTAGTATGTGGAAGGAGATGATTGGTCCTCCGTATGGGCCAGTATGTGGAAGGAGATTATTGGCCCTGATTAGCAAACAATGTAACTGTTCTTATTACTTCTTGTTAATAAAAGAGCAGGCCCCAAACTGTTCTGGGCTCGCTCGCTCGCTTGCTCATTCATTCCAAGGAACCTGGCTCATGTCATTTTTCCTTCTCGGCGTTGTAAGGCCTACCCCATGAGCGGCCCATTAGGTGCGGGATGAAAAAACCCGCACAAATCTAAACCATTTTTTATTTTCAATTCAATCAGATCTTCTATATATGAAAATGGTCTGCACATTTCTGCCAGACTATACACTGTAGTAAACACTTTACATGTACTACCCAAATATTTCTCAGTCATCCTCTCCAATCCTTTGCTTATCACATCCTGCTCACATTGCTTCAACTTCTCTGTACAAATGTTATGAGCTTTAGATGGGAAATGTTCCTTCAGTTTCTTTCTGAGAGAAGCTTGCTGCATTTCTTTAATCTTTCCTGATGGTTCAATCTGGAAATTCTTCCATTCCTTTGCTTCGTGGACACTTTTTTCTTTGTCCCCTAAAATTGTTGTACTGCTGCAATGTCCAGCACTTAGGAAGATTCCTTTCAATGTCCTACTCAGTTCTTCCAGTACTTGATGATGTGCTGCTGCTGCTTTCCCTTGGTTGCGATGTGCATGATGTGATGCTGGTGCTGTTTTCCCCTGGTTGCAATGTGGATGATGTGATGCTGATGCTGCTTTCCCCAGGTTGCAGTGTGGATGATGTGCTGGTACTGCTTTCCCCAGGTTGCAGTGTGGATGATGCGCTGGTGCTGCTTTCCCCAGATTGCAGTGTGGATGATGTGCTGGTGCTGTTTTCCCCAGGTTGCAGTGTGGATGATGTGCTGGTGCTGCTTCCCCCAGACTCCAATGGTTGTGGTTGTGACTCTTTTGGATCTCCTTTTGTTTTCTTGCCGAAGAAAGCAGCCACACTCATTTGCCTTTTCATTTTGGTAATGTACTGCAAAATAAAATCAACAATGCAGTGGTTTGGACTTGACTGTTGTAGTAAGTTGAGTGGTGAAGGCAGTGGCAAGCAAAGAAAGCGGGCGAGGAACGGAGATCAGTAATATTCAGTAATATTCACTTTTAAGAGTCTCTGAAACTATAGCTAGTGTTTAGAAGATGTTATGGAAGAGAAGCAAGTTTCACCAGACAAAACTGAGACGAAACTGAACGTGGATTTGAAAATGAGTCTATATAAAAAGATGTTGCACTGTGTATATAAAAGAATGGCTGATATTTTAATAATTACAATTTATTAATTGAAAAAGAAACAGTTAAAATGGAAATACTATTAACAAACCAAGGGAGTTTGTTAGTTTGTGCCAGTAGTGGCATAAAAATCTTTCATAGCAAAGACCTATAGTCCCTACTGGAATGCTCTCTCTAGAGAGAGAGAGGGGGGGGGAAGGAGGGAGGGAGGGAGAGGGAGAGGGAGAGGGAGAGAGAGAGAGAGAGAGAGAGAGAGAGACGCCAGGGGAAGCCATGTTTGGTCACCTAAGCTTTTTAGAATGTAGCTTAAAAATGTACTGAAGCTTTTTACAGCCTTATGAGGATATATATATAGTCCAAAAAAAAGAGAGATAATAGTACAAACTCATCGAAGAAGTTGGATTAAGAATGGAATTGATAGGCACATTCACCGAGCAATACTGAATTCTTTTTCTGAAATGTATTCCTCAGTTTAAAAAACTGGAATATATGAATTAGGTTCAGTAGTGGGCTCCGCTAGTACTCAAACAGCTATTCAAGAGGATGTAGTGTCAAGGTTAGCAAAAATGGTAAAGCAACATATAGATTTAAATTTTAAAACCAGAAATATTTTTGTTGGTACCCACATAAATAAAGGGAATACAATACATATTTAATTTTACACGTGTTAACAGCAGCTAGAATTATGTTTGCAAAACAGTGGAAAAATGAAGGGATCCCTATAGATGAAAATGAAATTAAAAACTTACAATGTGCAGAAATGGATAGAGATAAGAAGTAGAAATTAGGTGGAGAATGATCATTGCTATGTATGAATTAAATACAGAGGGTTGATAATTATAAACATGTTGATATAATTAACAGAGTTAGAAATAAGCCAATACAAAGAAATTTAGTTAAAATTTTTGTTACACTAATGTTGTTACATGCTGATACTTGTTTTTCCTTTGTTTTTTCCTGAATGATATATGCCCTGCCTAACAATATTTATTCATAAAAACAAAAGATACTAAAAAAAATACATAAATAAAAATTATTTTACTATTACTGTTACATATTGATACTTCTGTTTGTTTCTCCTTTGTTTTTTGCTATTATATCAACATGTAACAATAACAGTAGTGTTACAAAAAAAATTTCATTTATGTATGTATTCATGTTTTCAGTATCTCTACTATTTGTATAATTAATAAAAACAAAACCTATACTGAAAACATATTAAATATATTAAAACTTATTTAAATAAATTTTAATAATATTTTGGTTTAGGTTTTGTTTTTATTAATGATACAAACAGTAGAGTTACTGAAAACATGGAAATACATAAATGAATTTTTTTTGTTACACTACTGTTATTGTTACATATTGATACTTATGCTTCTCCTTTGCTTTTTCCTAATAGCAAAAAGCAAAGGAGAAAAAAACAGAAATATAAACATGTAACAATAATAGTAAAATAATTTTTATTTATGTATTCATTTATTTATTTAGTATCTGTTTGTTTTTATGATTAATAAAAACCTAAACAGAGACTAAAAAATACATAAATACATGAAGAAATTAAAAAAAGCAACTTACAAAAAATTAGGCAGGCAACTTGGCTAGCCAGCTATGCCAGGGTCCTCCTCAGTCTTCTTCTCAGTCTTGCTTGCTGCAGCGAGGACGGCTGGGCGGCTGGCTCGGGAGTCAGCATTTGACCAGGGCTAGCGGCAGCGGTGACAGGAGAAGCTAGGTTATTGGCGGGGCTAGTTGCCTTTGCCTCCTCACTCACCAATTGGTGGTGGAAGGCCAGGCAGCAACAACAGTGCGGTGGGCGGCGGGCAGGAGAAGATGGCGCTGGCTGAGTAAAGATGGTGGCCAGCCAAAGATGGTGGCTGCTGATTGGGCAAGGCAGGTAGCGAGGGCGGCTGGGAGGCCTGGAGATGGCACTCAACCAAGGCTGGTGATGGTGGTGGCAGGAGATAGGCGACCTGCGGGGCTTGCTGCCTTTGCCTCTTCACTCACCAATCAGTGGTGGAAGGCAAGGCAGCAACAATGGAGAGCCGCGGGCGGCAGAAGATGGCGGCGGGCAAGGCAAGCAACATCAGCGAGGGCAGCTGCAGTCCGGGAGTCATTATCAGGACTCAACCGGTGCTGGTGGTGGCAGCAGGTAGGTGACCAGGTTTTGCTTGAAGGTGTCACTCACTGATCCACGTCTTCAGTAATGGCGGCTGGGGGAGGCAGTCTGGGCAAAGCAGGCAGTCCGGGCAAGGCAGGCAGCCAGGCCTGGGGAGGCAGTCCAGGCAAGGCAGTCCAGGCAGGCAAGGGTGGCTAGCGGCGGTGGTGACCAGGGCTTGCCCTCATTCACCCAGATCAAGCAAGGTGGCAGAAGGCAGGCAGTCATGGCTGGCTTGCTGGCTCAGTGGCTGGCTGCTGCTGCTGGTGCTGGGAGCGATGGCAGCGTGTGGGAAAATGTGGGAAGCATACTACACATGTGCTATTAGTAGTGACTGGGTGGGGTGGGGTGGGCCGGGGAGAATGCCATCAGTGATTGTTGTGCATGCACGCAATGTCACGCATGCACAATAATGGCTGACTGGGTCAGGAATGGAGGAGTGGATGGAGAATGGTGGGGCCAGCCAGGGCCCCATTTTACCGTTTCTCCAAACTACTAGGGACCATAACAACTGGTTCTATAGAACCGGACTGAACCGATAGAATCCCACCCCTGGACCAGACTATTTAAAAGCCAGCTCTTCCCACATCAATATGGATAGGTAGGAACATAATTTTCTTTGTAGTGATACTCCAATTGTGAAACTGTCTACCTAGTATTTTTAGGCAAGTTCCTTCTATGTTTAATTTTAGATGACTTGTTGAAACAATTTTATTCAATTTAGATTCCAGTATGACCTTCACTTGATGTTCAAAATACAAATACATTTCCTCTGCTCTGTGTTTTTAAAAAAGTTTTGATGCCTTATTTTCTCAAAAATTGCTCAATAGTTATAAACATAGACTGTCTTGGTTTTGACTTTAAATCAGATTGTTTAGTAATGTTTGTCTCCTTTCAGAATTTTTTTTTCTATGGATGAGTCTTCTGCATGAGTCTTCTGCATTAGAAACAATTTTGCATCTGGCTATAGAGATAAACCAAACTCAAACTTCACTAAATAATGAAGTGCTTTATACAAACAGGAAAAAATGACCTTCAGTTTATTTAATTTCTGCTTTGCCACATGTTTGAGTAGCACTGAATTACCACTGTGGTTATTTTCTTCAAATATTCTGTCTTGCAGTTACCTCATATGTCACTGACAAGCCAAGCCTAAGATAAATGCTTGACAGTTTTAGGTTTCTGTCACATGCCAAAATGCTTAATTTTAAATACCTCTTTATTAAAACAAATATACATACCCAAATATTGGATGACTAAAATAGCAAGTACTGTGATAAGCTACTGTTTGGAAATAATCATCATAATATAAGGACAAGAATCTGGGCTTGTCGGTCCAAGAGCTGACAGATTAATATCACAGTTTTGATTAGAGAGAATTTATTTTGGGGAGCCAGATAACATATGGAATTTGGAGAACATACTGCAGGTGCTCTTATAAAATATTATTACATAGCTTTTATTTTCATAAAATATGACTACGGTAATTGTTAGGTATACCATTGATACCCAACAAGGTTTGGGTGGATAAATATATAAACTAAGGTATCATAGTTTAAGTGTTTGTAACTTTAAGCACCACACTGCATGTAATTAGCCAATTAAGGGTGCGGTTAGAAACTGCAATAAGAGGAAGCAGGAGAAAGCTTGCTGTTGACTGCTGCCTACTGTTTTACTGTTTACCGTTTGCTGTTTGCTGTTTACTGCTGTTTACTGCTGGATACAACTGTTTATTACTGTTTTACTGCGACTGTCTACTGTTTGATCGTTCTACTGAATATCCAGCGTTATCCTCTGGAGAAAGGCATCGGAGGAGGAGAAGATATCTTTATCGGCTGATAAAGATATAGTAAGGACTATTATCTGGACTGAGTTAGTGAGTCTTACTGAATGGATATATTGTGAATGACATACGGACTGATTGACAATGCTTAAACTCTAACTGGATTAAAAACTATTTAAACTACAAACAGTGTTTGTGTTCAGTGTGTGTATACTCTAAAACCCTTCATCTCTCATTTGGCTGCCTGGCTTGACTGCTGCTGCATACTCTGCTAGGGGTTTATCCCCAAACACTAACATTGGTTATGGGCCCAGCAGCACAGTCTAATTAACCAGGATATAGCAGTGAGAGTTGGTGTGAGTTGCACATTACTGTAAAAACAAACTGTTTTTATTAGTTTAAAATAGTCATATATCTGAAGAGTAATGGCACAAGTAAATCTACCACATCTGTCCCTGATATCCAGGCTGGATGGAACAAACTATGTTTCATGGTCAATGAAATGTAGTTTACTTCTACGTAGAGAAGGTTTGTGGGACATAATAACAAACCCACCAGATGTGAGTAGCTGGGATCCTGATGATGAAGAGGATAACCAAAAGTTACAAGACTATAAACGGAAAAAGGAGCAGGCTTTATGCATCATAGGACTGACTCTCTGTGACCAGCAGCTTGTCCATATTCGTGGAGAAGAAAATGCTGCAAACTGCTGGGAGAACCTCAGGAAGATATATGTTCGGGACAGTGTAGGAGCACATATAAATCTTACACGGAAGCTGTTTCGAACACATCTTCAAAGGAATGGAGACATGTTAGCTCATTTAAACTGTATAAAGAGCATTTTTCAAGAATTACAAGAAAAAGAGCTTATCTTTAATGAGCTGCAACAAGTATACATTATATTATCTTCATTAGATCAAAGCTATGATGACTATGTGACTTCGTTGGAAGTATTGCCTAAGGATAGCCTCTCATTAACCGAGATTACAGGCAGGCTACTAGAAGAAGCCAGAAGAAGGTGTGAACGTGACCAGCTGAGAGAAGATAAATCTAAGAAAGAAGAGAAATTATCTTCAAAGCTTGATAGAAACCAGCTTAGTAAAGGAAAGCACCCGGAAGAAGAGAATTTATCTTCGACGGCATACACAATTAAAAAGTGTTTTAATTGTGGAGGAAGAGGACATTTGGCAAGTTTTTGCAAAAAGGGAAAAAGCCAGAATGTAAAAAAGCCCAAGAAAGCCTTTGAACTAACCATGTTTAGCAACTGTGATGTGAAGAATGATTTATGGGTGGTGGACAGTGGTGCATCCCACTGCATCACGAGAGATAACACAAAATTTGTAAAAATGTCTACAAGCTCTCAACATATATCACTTGCTAATGGCTGGAACCTGAAAGCGAAAGGAGAAGGTACTGCACATTGTCCGTACATAAATCAGGATATAAAAATGTTGTATGTACCGCAACTAAAGTTCAACTTGCTTTCTGTAAGGGTATTAGTCAAACTAGGTTATGTAATTACATTTAAAAATAATAATTGCATAATTGAGAAGGATAAAAAAAGGGTAACTGCAGCTTTAAATGGAACGTTATACGTCTTAGATGATAGTAAGAAAGGGGAGGCACAGACTGTATTTAACAATATAAAGCCTCATAATGAATGTATCCATTTATTGCATAGGCGTTTGGGGCATGTAAATTTTAAAATGCTAAAACGTACAGTAGAGTTATCTGATGGAATAAGGTTAAAACCTTGTGATAAATATTTGCGTTGTAATGTTTGCTGTGAAGATAAGAGCAAAGTATTGCCTGCAAATAGGTTAAATGGTTTCAAAACCAAAGAACCTTTAGAAGTGATATTTGCAGACATCATAGGTCCAAAGAAACCCAGTATGGGGGTGCTCGATATATACTGAGCATTATGGACCACCATTCTAGATATGGGTTTTGCTACTTAATGAAGAGCAAAACTGAAACATATAAACATTTTTTCAACTGGCTTAAATTTGCAGAAAGAAAGACTAAACGGCAACTGATAACCCTGGTGACAGATAATGGTACGAATTTGTTAACAACAAATTCCAGAACAGACTAAAGGTAGCTGGAATAGAGCACAAGAAGTCTGCACCATAAAGGCCAGAACACAACGCATTCATAGAGAGAAGAGGCCAAACACTACAGGCAATGGTTAGAACAATGTTAACTGATTCTGGATTACCTGATTCTTTGTGGGGGAGGCTACAATGTGTGCTAATAACATATTGAACAACGTTGTTAACACAACGACAGGTGAAATACCATTCACCAAGTGGCACGGCAGGAAACCTGACCTAAGTTACCTGCACACATTTGGTGCACCAGCATGGGTGCATATCCCTAAACAACTCAGGCATAAAGGGCAACACAGAGCTAAACGATTTTTCTTCGTTGGTTACCAGGCAAACCATAGGGCATATAGATTTTGGGAGAAAGGCACATCTAAGGTGTTATGTAGTGCTAGTGCCCAATTTCTAGAGCACGTAGGATGGGAGAAGTTAGAACAGGATACCAATAAAGAAGTAATTATTGAATCCTATAGAAATCCCATTAGTTATCCCTGTAACTTTAAGAATAAAGTAAAGAGAGAAATACAGGAAGAAATAGAGCCCATAAAGGAAGAAATAGATCCAATAGCTGAGCAGGATGAGGAAGATGAACAGGTAGTAGTTCAAAAAAGTCCTCCTGCAAGCCCTGTAATTCCCAGAAGAACTACACGAATATCTAGACCGCCTGATAGGTACCAGGCTAACACAGTGTGCCAGATTAATAGAGTTCCAAGTACTGTAGATGAAATAAAAATGTATCCTACTAAGGATAAGGAAAGTTGGTATGCAGCAATGAATAAGGAACTGAACTCATTAAGAAATATGAAAGTATATGAGAATGCGAGATTACCTGTAGATATGAAGTCCATTGGCTGCAAATGAATCTTTAAGGTAAAATCTGATAAAGATGGAAATATAATCCATAAGGCACGATTAGTAGCCCAAGGTTTTAGACAGAATGCCAATGACTATGATGAGGTGTTTGCACCTAGTCTTAAGGCAGCAACCTTGAGGGCAGCTTTAGTGTGGGCAGCTAGCAAAAAAATATAATTAACCACCTAGATGTGGAAACCGCTTACTTGCACGCCCCATTAAAACACACTATATATATGAAAAAACCTGTTGGAATTAAAAGTGAAATAATAGATAATAATGATTGTTGGTTGTTAAAAAAAGCCTCTATGGTCTTAAACAATCAGGCTATGAATGGAACCAGTATATTGTAAAGGAACTAAACAATATAGGATTCAGAGCTGGGTTAGCCGATCCATGTCTATTTAAGAGGGAGACAAATGGGAAAATATCATTATTATTGTTGTTCACTGATGATATTGCATTGATTACTGAAACTAATGATGAGGCCAATAAAATAATAGCATCATTAGAAAAGAAAATAAAGATTAAGCAATTAGGGGAGATAAAAAAATATCTCGGTTTAAATATACAGAAAACACAGAAGGGTTTTAAGATATCTCAGGAAGATAAGATATGCAAATTGCTAATAGATTATAAAATGGAGCTTTGTAAGCCGGCTAAGACTCCAATGAGTCAGGAGTTTAGCAACACTGATGCACAAAGCCCGGGGTTTGATAAGGTAATTTATCAATCATTAATTGGTAGTTTGTCTTATATTAGCAATTGATCTAGACCAGACATATCGTACAGTGTGAATCAGTTAGCTCGTTTCAATTCTGCACCAAGTGAAAGACACTGGATTGCAGCTAAAAGAATATTAAGATATCTTAAAAAGACAATGAATTATTCATTGTATCTAGAGCCAAAAGGTTATCTAATACTGAGTGCTTATGCTGATGCTAGTTTTGCATCAGAAAGAGACACAAGAAAGTCGACTTCAGGAACAGCCATAATGCTGGGTAAGACATTAATAGGTTGGAAGTCAATAAGACAACAGCATATAAGTTTGTCAACTATGGAGGCAGAATTCTCCTGTTTATCACTATTATGTACAGAATTGATTATGTATAAGCAAATGTTGAATGATATAGGCATAACTGTGAATTATCCTATAATTATACATGAAGATAATCAGGCAGCAATTCAAATGGCCACAAATATTGCAGTCAAAACTAGGAGCAAGCATACAGATTTAAGGTACCTAAACGTTAGACAATCTGTGAGAAGTAAAATGATACAGCTGGAGTACTGCATGTCGGAGGACAATGTAGCTGATAATTTTACAAAAGCCCAAGGTGCCAGGAAGCACCAGGAGAGTTGTGAAAACTATGGGGTTAGATTGTAAAGGTATTATATATTTATATCACCCAAAAGGGGAGAATGTTAGGTATACCATTGATACCCAACAAGGTTTGGGTGGATAAATATATAAACTAAGGTATCATAGTTTAAGTGTTTGTAACTTTAAGCACCACACTGCATGTAATTAGCCAATTAAGGGTGCGGTTAGAAACTGCAATAAGAGGAAGCAGGAGAAAGCTTGCTGTTTACTGCTGCCTACTGTCTTACTGCCTACTGTTTTACTGTTTACCGTTTGCTGTTTGCTGTTTACTGCTGTTTACTGCTGGATACAACTGTTTATTACTGTCTTACTGCAACTGTCTACTGTTTGATCGTCCTACTGAATATCCAGCGTTATCCTCTGGAGAAAGGCATCGGAGGAGGAGAAGATATCTTTATCGGCTGATAAAGATATAGTAAGGACTATTATCTGGACTGAGTTAGTGAGTCTTACTGAATGGATATATTGTGAATGACATACGGACTGATTGACAATGCTTAAACTCTAACTGGATTAAAAACTATTTAAACTACAAACAGTGTTTGTGTTCAGTGTGTGTATACTCTAAAACCCTTCATCTCTCATTTGGCTGCCTGGCTTGACTGCTGCTGCATACTCTGCTAGGGGTTTATCCCCAAACACTAACAGTAGTCTTTAGCAGTCTCCAACTATCCATTCCCATGAAATCAATTTAATGAATTGTTCTTTGTTCCTATATATTTTTCCCACCACAGACTGATCATTCTTCTCTAAACTTACCATTGTCCTTTTTCTGGACAAGTGAATAGCTTTTTAAACAAATTATTAAGCTGTAGTTATCAATGACATATTTAAAGAATGTGTTTGGGATCTATATGGGGCAGAGAAGCATCCTTGAAAATAATAGGGATACTTAGCTGATACCTATCTATATAGCACACAAAATTATCTGCTACAATGTCCTACCAGTCAATGACTACTTCAGCTTCAACCACAACAATACAAGAGCACACAACAGATACAAACTCAATGTAAACCTCTTCAAACTTGATTGCAGAAAGTACGACTTCAGCAACAGAATGATCAATGCCTGGAATGCACTACCTGACTCTGTTGTTACATCATCTAACCCTCACTTCTTTAATCTCAAACTAACCACTATTGACTTCACCCCATTCCTAAGAGGTCTGTAAGGGGCATGTACCATCGTGCCTACCATCCCTGTCCTAATGTCCCTATTTATTCGTACCTATTTCCTCTATTCTTACTCATGTTTATACTTATATCTATTACCTTGTAAACAATTGACAAATCAAATAAATAAATAAACATAAATATAGCATTTGCTTTTTCAAAAAAGAATCTTAAAAACAAGAAGGGCTATAAATCAGAAATATTTTTTGTGAAGGAAGTTCACTGCATATCTAGATATGGTTCAACTAAGAATGTTACTGATATACACAGCTCTAGCTCTGGGGATTATTGATTGGAGTAGATGTAATAACTGGCACATAGTTTGGCCTTGGATAATTGATTTCCTTTTAGGGGAGGATTGGAACCATGGCAAATGAGCTATAAACTTTTCATCCACACTGTGGGTCTGTTTGGAATGGCCATTAGTTAAAAAAAAATACATTGCTCTAGCTCTAATATTTAACAGAAAGAAGAATGTTTCTATCAGCATCAAAAAATGGGAACTTTACTCCTTTTGCAATTACTAAACCAGCATGGACTTAATAGACTGAACAACTAGTCCAAGCACTGCATTGCTACTCAGGAACCAATAAAAAAAACATTGCCAGTTTTATTTTTGTATTTATTTATTACTTTGTATTTACTGAGGGGAAGGAGGTTTTATTCAGCACAAGAAATGCGTGGGAAACTGAATCTTCTTTTAATGATAATTTCAGGAAACTCTGAGAATTGCAAAGAAGAGGCTACAGGTTACCTATCCTTAGTATTTGGAAGTAAATATCATTGAGTTGTAATTAAAATCAGATAAAGAAAATATGCTTTTTTGTTCCTGTAGAGAACATTGCTCATTGAATATGCATGAATATTTTTGTTCTCTTGATGTTTACCAAAAACACATCAGGATAGGTGCTATGGCCCTTCCTGCCATCACATGTTTTTTTCTGACTAGGATTCCAAAATGCATTTATCTGAATATGGATGCAGGTTTCCCTGTTTCCCTGCCAACACAGTTATATTTTCAATGGCAGGGAGTATCTCACCTCTCTTCTATATGCATGATGTGTGTATTTTACCATGTATGAAGCACAAGAAGTAACTCTTTCCTGGAAATCAGTAAAAAATGATAAGAATCATTATGAAATCTGTATGAAAGAAGATTTCAGTTATGAGAGATGGATAAAAGTACAACTGAGCCCTCAATGTTGTTATCTACTGTTCATGGCTGCAACATGTTCTGATTTGAATGAGTGCTTCAAATTGGAGATCAAGTTTTCAATCAGACATACATGTTTAGTTTAAGATATTTTACTTGAATTCATAATCCTGGATTGTTGACCAGAAAAATTGTTTGGGATAATTACACTGCTGACCCAACCGACTTGTTTGCTTGGCCAATTATTTTCAGGTAACTTAAGCTCACAGCTATGATGTATTTCCCTAGCCACTTCCATTTATTCATGCTTCCAAGCTGCAGACATTAACTTACAAATGTGAACATAAGATATCTTGAGGAAAGGAATCAACAAATATATATCAACATTTCAAATTATACATCTTATGTAAACCTGATTTTGCTAAGAATGTTAGTGCTTCACTCATTGGTAGGAATGAAAAGTCTCTAATACTTCAGATCAAAGTGTCTTTGCCTTTTCCATCTTGTTTGTAATAGTGTTTAGTCTATGATGTACACAAGCTTGCTGAACACCAGGTATTCATGGAGAACAGCTTTCCCTTACTGATGCCCTCCAGCATAGCAATATATCAATAACTCATAGCATCCCTAGCCATCATGACTATTAATGATGGAAGCTGATGCAAGCCATGAAGTGGGTTGTTTGGGAAATAAGTCCACCACAGTCCATATCGCCTATCAGGTAAATCCACCACAAAGTCCACTGCTATCTCTTCCGGCAGGCGACCTCTTGCAATAAACCAGGTGGCTTTCCTGGCCTCCTCTTCATGGTCGTGCATACTACACAACTACACACATACTGCTTCAAATCCCATTTCATATGTGGCCACCAAAATTGGCGATTAGTTAGATGTAAAATCTTCATAAACCCGAAATGGCTGGCCGAGCGAACATGTGACATCTCCGCAACACTTCTAGATGGAGGTCCTCAGGGACATATATTTTAGAACCCTTCCATGCCAGTCCATTTCATAAGGTAAGGATTTGTTGATTATTAAAAAGAACCATGTATCATTTGTAACGCTTTTTCAATGCCCCGTGGTAAGTCAACTAGGTGAGCTCTTTCATCAGACATATCTAATGATGTGTTTTCATCTCATTGCCACTTGGGAAGATTGCTTAGAAAACATTTTCCCATGTTCCTACATACTGGGGCTTGCGAGACAAAGCATCCGCTAAGAAATTCTTTCCCCCAGGAACATAGCGTAACACAAAATTAAACCTACAAAAATACAAAGCCCATCTGACCTGTTTTGGTGACAGCTTGCAAGGGGTTTGCAAAGCTTCTAGGTTTTTGTGGTCTGTCCACACTTCGAATTGCCGCATACTGTCTTCTAAAAAATGCTGCCATGTCATCAGAGCCCACTTAACTGCGAAAGCTTACTTCTCCCATATGGCCCATCGCTGCTTAGTGTTTGTCAGTTTCCTGGATGTATATGCACATAGTTGCAAATCCCATCACTATTGGTTTGCAAAAGCATAGCTCCAACTGCCACATAACTAGCATCGGCCTGTACTATGAAAGAGTGCATGGGATTGGGGTGCTTTAGTATTGTTTCCCTAGCAAATAATAGCTTCAGATATTCGAATGCTTGTTGACATTGTAAGGTTCACTGTATTGGCTGATTCGGCTGTGGTTTTCCCAATAAATGTTTGGTATGCAGTAGGTTAGTAAGTGGCAAAGCTACTTTGGCAAAGGAGGGGATAAATTGTCAGTAAAAATTGGCAAATCTTAGAAAACTTTGCAATTGTTTCTTGTATGTGGAGCCTGCCAATCTATGACCTCCTAAACTTTTGCAGGGTCCATCTCAATGCCTTTTGTGGATATATGGAACCCGAGATAATCCAATTATGTTTTGTGAAATTCACATTTTGACAATTTCACATACAGTTTTGCTGCCAGCATTTTACTGAACAGGACCCTCACCAGCTTGATAGGTTCTTCTCAGGATTTTGTATACACTAATATATCATCCAAATACACTATCTTCTTTATATAAGTGCTCACTCAGAACCTCAGCTGGAGCCCCTTCAGGCCAAATGGCATGACCCTAAATTAAAGGACAATTGAATGCCATTTTCCACTCATCACCTTCTTGCACCTGCACGTGATAATAAGCTTCTCTTAAGTCTAGTTTTGTGAAAATCTGACCTTCCACCAACCTTCCTTCATTAAAGGAAGGAGGTACATATGTTCCACACACACGGCATTGATCCTGCAGAAATCAACACACAGCCTCAGGCCTCAATCTTTCTTCTCTCAAAATAGCACAGGCACTGCTATGCGAGACCTACTGGTTGTATGAACCCTCCTTTGAGGTTTTTATCTAAGTAGGCACACATTTCTGCCAACTCTTGAGTCATTGAATACATTTTGGGCTTTGGTAACTTAGCCCCTAGCATTATCTGTATGGCATAGTCAGTTGACCTATGGGGATGCAGCGTATCACACTCCTTCTCACTGAATACTGCATCCAGATCTCAATATTCCTCAGGGTACGACCACCTCTCCCCTCCTCCAGCAACAGGGTGATTCTTGGTTTCATTCCTTCCTGTGTTGTTTGATTGAACATCTCACTCATGAGGGGTGGTGGTGGATGCAGCCCCATTGCAATATGTAAGTGTTGGCAACATCCAACCCACCATATGGTCAGACACCACTTGTCCAACTGTGCCAATCCTAATACCACGTCATCCTGTATTCTAGGGACTACAGTAAACTGGAGTATCTCCTGGTGCAGGCCTATTTCCATGGTCAGTCACTCTGTAACATGGGTTGCCATCCACCTACCCAGCAAGGAGCCATCCATCTGCTCAAACGTCATAGGTTGTGGAAGTTTCCAAGTCTTTACACCTAGACTATTTGCTGTGTCAACACTTATCAAACAATGATTACTTCTAGTATCCACGAGTGCTTGGCACTCACATCATTTGCCACTGGTTAATGTCACTGGTATAATGAAAGGTTGAATAGGTGTACTCACCATGGGATCCAGTCCCCCTTTGTCATCACTTCTGCTGGTATCAGAGCCCTGTGGCTCTGACCATTGTTTCCACCTCCTCAGCCAGCATGGGAGAACATGGTTCCTGGGCTGCTCTAGACTTCTCTTGGCTTTTGGGAGGCGTCTTCTGCAATTGCTGCTGCAAACCCGCTGCCACTGTAGTAACAGAACATGTCTCTGGACAACATACTATGCAATGCCCCAGCTTTCCACAACAGAAACATAACAACTGTCCCCTGCTGGATGGTGCTGTTGTTGGTTGAGCTATGTGGGTTGTGGGACTGGAATTACCTGGCTGCTCTGGACCTTTCCTTGGCACCACTCTCCACTCAGGCTTCATCCTGTCATCCCGTATTTCTGGTTCCAGCTCTGCTGCTGCCTGGAACCAAGTCACTAAATGCTCCAAGCCTCGGTACACACAGGCCTGTCTGATAGATCGATCCAAGCTGGCTTTAAACTGGTGCACGAGGAATCTCTCAGGCAATCCACTCACTTTACTCGCCAACCACCGGAACTCCCTCATATAGTCTGCTACTGGCCTTCCACGTTGGCACACCACTAAGATCTCGCTTTTGGCTCTTTGGATACATGTTGTATCTTCAAATCACTCTTTCAAGGCTGTTGAGGTAATTCCCCATTAGGAGAATGAGCGCATACAGGGAGACGTATTTGAGAGTAGTGTTTGAATAATACACATACAGAACACAGATATACTGTACAGTAAATGTTGGTTTTTACTTCCAGAAAGGTTTAATCAAAGTTCAAAATAAGCAGTCCAAAGTCATTCACAAGTAAATCAGTCAGTTTTCAATCCAGGGATAATCCAAATATCAAATTCCAGTGTCAAAAACAGTTCAGTATCAGACTTACATTAAATCCAGAAATATCAGTCAGTTAGGAAAAATGGAGGAACGGCAATACTTTGCAACAGAAGGAAACAGAGAGACTCACTCAGACACACTCTCTTCTGAGACTAAGACTAAGACAAACCAGGTTTCTGGCTCCATCTTATGGCCATTTGAGAAACCACACCTAATTACAGTTTTGCATTTTCTTAAAGTTACAGTTTTAAAATGTTTATCATGGTTTATATATTTCTAACCCAAATAGCTGTTAGGTGACTTGTATTCCTAACAAAGGCCATGAGGAAAAGCCCAAGATCCCCTAAGTCACTACTATGTTCTTCCTAGAGGTTGCAACCCACTCAGCAGCCTTCCAATACTGCAGTGATGGCCATAACCATCGCCCACTTGGAAGCAAATAAATGGCCATATTGGTCCATATAACCCAACACTTGGCCCATGAATAGGGCCACCTTATCAGGACTACCATCAAAAGATGACCTTAACCGAGGTGGCTTCCATTGACTGGCCTCTACTGCGTCTGGCCTCTACTGTCAGAATGTGCACCCCATGCTAACATTAACCTGCCATCCTCTAACCTCCGGCCCAAAGACTCGTGAGTCGAGTGTGCCCAGTCTTCCATGTCCTGCAAGCAACCTTGTCTTCCATATGGCACACTTGCCCTCAGAGGATGGATCCTTGCCATCCCCAATGTTGGAACAGAGTGGTCAACCAAGCCCAACTGTCCCTTCTCCTTGGAGCCCCAAGAATCCTCATGGAAACTGGCCTCTCCAAATTGCTCTTGCAGGAAATCCAATGCCTAACTACCAGCTGCCATGGAGCATCTGACTGCAGCCCTTTTCTCCCTCCAATAACTTTCCTCGGGAGTTAGGGTGGGTGGACCCTTAAAGGACCCTGGTTGCACCCACCAGTCTCCTGGCTCCAGTTTCCCTACCTCCACAGTTTCCTGCATCTCTTTCTGGGGCCATGGCCCTGGTCTGTCCTTCAGCCACATATCAGGTGTCTCCACTGGGGTCTCCATCTCCTCCCATGGACTCTCCAATTCTGGTGTCTCCAACCTAGCTTCTGTGCCCTCAGCCATGTTTAGATGAACAGTGAGGAAAGAGCTGACTTCCTGTCAGGTTCCACTTTGCTGCAAATAAAGACCAGCACACTTTGAGGGTTTTTCTCTCAATGCTTTTATCTTCTCTGCGGAATGGCATGAACTGACCAGCACAAACAAAAAATGCTACTAAAGTCAGCTCTAATTGCTGAACTTTGCCTGCAACTAATAAAGGCTGCCTACCACTCCACCTCCCTCACATCCAACAATCAAATCCCCAAAAGGCAAACGCCGCTCTCCCCTGGCCTATCGCAGCCTTATTAAACAAAACCGCCACAACACCCGGTGATTAGAATTCCTAAGAAGGGGAAGGCGGAACTTCATCGCTGCGATACAGCTGCAATCTCGGGGCTCCGAGATCGCAGCTGATATCTTCACCCCTGGTCGGTCCCAACGGACCTAAACCATCCCGTAGAGACGGTGACAGTAAGGGGCGCGTTCTGTAGATCCCAGGGACATTGCAAGTCCCTGGTTGATCCAGAAGAAGCCCTTTTACCATCGGCGGAGAGGCAGCCATTAAGCTGCTGAAGCTGGCACAGCTCTGGAAGGACGAGATAGAAAGAGAAGTGTATCGGCTGGTGAGGATCTTTTTTTTTTTAACTTGGGATTTAAGGACACCCTAAAATGAGAAGAAGAAATCTGTAAAATTCTTGACAAAATTTGACTTAGCGGCGATTTTTTCTTTAAGAATGTCAAAGTGAGGCTTGGCTTTTTATTTTTACTTTTTTTTCCTCTTCATTGAACTTCTATTGCGATCTAGTTAATCAGACTGGTTTTTCTTTTATATTTACTTGCTCTCTTTTCTCCTTTTTGACTGTTTATATTTTATAAAATAGAGGCCCCCTTTAGTATCTTTTTTAAAAATATACATACATATATATATATATATATATATATATATATATATATATATATATATATATATATATATATATATATATATATATATATATATATATATATATATATATATATATATATATATATATATATATATATATATATATATATATATATATATATATATATGCCAACTAGAGGCTTGAAAATATTTTATTTGAAGTTGAGAGCTGGGAAAAAAATTCTTCTCAAGGCCACTGGAAGCGATAAGATAGAGGGAAGAGCACTGGAGAATGTTTATACAGGTGCTCTTTGGGACTTCTATTATCAATTGAATATTTGAAGCTTGGCTTTGAAATTTGTGGAGAAGCCAATAAGAGCCTTGGATAAATAAAAGGCAGTGTGTGCTTTTTTAAAAATAAATTTATTAACTGTTTTATCCCTCCCCTCCAACTCCACAGTATTTTGTAATATTGGTATACTTATTTTTTACTTTACCTCATTTTTTTTTAAAGGGGAAGCCTCAGAATATTTGTTTTTCGTTTTTATTTTTTTCATTGGGATATTTGCCTCTTTATCTCTACTTTTGACTTATTTTTATGGCTATTTTCCATTTTTTGAGATCTTTCAATTGGATTAAGGTGGGAAGAACCTGAAGAACTCCTTTTTTCCCTTTTTCTTTGCTTATTATTTTTTAATATTGTTGGGCTTTATTTTGTCTTTTTTTCTCTTTATTTTTAATTTTTACTTTTGAATTATAATTGAGTATTTCACAACTGGATTAAGGTCTTGAAGAACCTGAAGAAATTCTCTTTTTTAATTTTGGGCTTTTTACTTTTTACTGGGTTTTTTTTTTTTGGTGTTTTCCTTTTTCCTAATTGGATTACAATTGGTTACCTTATTAATTGGATTAAAAGAGCCGGAAGACTCTGAGCTACGGAATGAGTAAGAAAATTTTACCTTCGGGCATTTCAACTTCTGTTCCTGTCTCCCCATTATCTGGAGGATGACTTTCAATAATGGCGAAGCAAGATAAAGCACAAGTGGATTTAACGATGGTTATGCAAGGAATACAAGAACTTAAAATGAGTATTGAACAAAGAATGGAGAGTATTGACCAAAGAATTGGGAAGATTGATGAAAAATTTGAAAATGTTCAACAAATGATGGTGAAACATGATGAGAGAATCCCAAAAATAGAAGAGAAAGACAAGCAAAGAGATGACACAATTGGAAATATTGATAGCAGATTAACAATGGTTGAACAAGAAAAAAGTGGGATGTTGAAGTGGGAGATGGACAGGTCAGAATTTTATCTTAGATTCCAAAATATTGAGGAAGAAAAAGGACAAAATTTGGCTGCAGTAATGATTGAAATTTTGGCTGGAGCCTTGGAAATAACAGAGGAAAAGATGATGGATGGAGTAGATGAGATATATCGAGTCTTCACAAGATATGTGATGAGGAACCAATTACCAAGAGAGGTTCATGTCAGATTCACCAAAAAAACTATTAAAACCCAAATATTACAAGTGGCAAGAGAGAAGGTGTTGAAATACAAAGACAAAGAGATTGTGGTCTTAAAACAAGTACCTAGAAAAGTGAGAGAGATTAGAAGAGAATATCGATTTTTGACCAAAATGCTATTGAAAAAAGAGGTGAACTATAGATGGCTGATTCCAGAAGGATTAATGTTTACGTGGCAAGAACAGAGACACAGAATTGATTCAATTGAGAAAGCAGAAATATTCTACAAGGAATTTTTCGAAAGAAGAGAAATGGAGATAGAAAAAGAGAACATTTTAACTGAATTTGAAGAGGACCAAATGGGAATGGGAAAAGAAGAAGGCGCAATAGGTGGACAAGTGGAGACCAAAGAACAACGTGAAGGAAGATCCACGAGAGCTGTTAGACCTAAATATAAAGCATAACCATGGAGGAAAAAAACTGATTTCCATGAATATAAATGGACTGAATTCAGCTACCAAAAGAAGAAAAACTTTTCACAAATTAGAGAAGCTAAAATTTGATATAATTTGCCTACAAGAAGTACACATTAAAAAACAACACGAACAATTACTGGCACGATCAAAATTAGGGAAAATATTTACTTCTCTGACTCACTGTAAGAAAAGAGGAGTGGTTTTGTACATTAAAGAAACCATTCCAGCAAAACTGATTTATACTGATGAAGACAGAAGAGTATTAATGGTTGAAATAGTGGATAATAATACAAAAACACTCTTGGTTGCAATTTATGCCCCGAATGATAAACAAGAAGAATTCTGTAAAAATTACACATGAAAATAATTGAACTGGACTATGCTAATATACTTATGATGGGAGATTTCAATGGAATTGTAGACAATAAACTGGACTATACAGCAAAAGCAACACGACAAAATAGGAAGACTCTCCCTAAATCCTTTTTTAAAATGACAGATGAATTAAATTTAAAAGATATATGGAGAGAAAGAAATGCTAAAATTCAACAATATACTTTTTATTCCAATAGACATTTATCATGGTCCAGAATAGATATGATTTGGACATCAACAGAATTATTATCCAATATTCAAGAAATAAATATTGAAACAAGTACATGGGCAGACCACAATCCAATGACAATTAAATGGAAAGGACAAAAAAGAAGATCTAGATGGACATTAAATAATACTATTTTAAAGGAAAAAAACTTTACACAATGGATGGAAAAAGAATTGGCTTTCTTCTTTAATGAAAACAAAAAAGAAGATACTTCAATACAGAATGTTTGGGATACAATGAAGGCATATGCAAGAGGATTAATAATAGACTATACAAAGAAAAAGAACATTAGGAAGAGGCAAATGATTAAAGCTCTAGAAGATGACCATAAAAAACTGGAAAAAGAATTACAGAAAACGCATACAGAAAAAAGATATTAAACTTAAAATGGATATAATCAAACATAAAATGGATCAAGTAGAGAAAGAAGAACTGGCACAAAAAATTAGAAGTGCTAAACAGAACTATTTTGAAGATGCAAATAGGCCAGGTAGATGGTTAGCATATAAATTGAGAAAAGAGAAAGAATCAAGGAAAATATTACAGTTAATAGATGATCAAGGTCAAATTTGTTATGGTAATTGTTATGTATTTAGCAAAGATTAGGCCTGGCTCAAATGTGTGAAGCAGGTGTTGAATAACCGGTACTGGGTATGTGCTAACTTGAAGGAAACGGTTGATGGACGTCTTATAGTCCGCGCAAATTCTCACACTGCCATCCTTTTTTAAAGGTGTAACTATGGGTATCTCCTACCTTGCAAAGTCTACCTGTTCTAAAACTCCTTGATTTATGAGTTTGTCCAGCTCTGCGTCTAATTTGGGCCTAACGGCAAAGGGAACTCTTCGAGGTTTCAAACGGACTGGGGTGGCTTGTGGACCCACATTGAAGGATATGGGGGTGCCTGTATAACAGCCCAGGTCACTGCTGAAGACATCAGCGTAGTCGTTAAAAGGGCATCAACTTCAGAGTTTCTGACAGTGTGAATCCCTGTTATGCTAAGCCCCAGGGCAGGGAACCAATCCAGTCCTAGCAGACTAGGCAGGGCACCATCAACAACTACCAGTGGCAAGTAACCTCTAAAGTTTTGGAATTGAATAAGGAATCTTCCCTTACCCAGGACGGGGATGGTCCTTCCCTGGTAGTCCCGAAGATTCAGGTGGCAGGTGGTCAGCTTCCTCCTTGGGAACGAAGGCAGCATCTTCTTTAACGTGGACCATGCAATGATGGAGAGGGTTGACCCGGTGTCCACCTCCATATGGCAGGGTTTACCTTCTAAAAGAAGAGAAACGCTTATTTTGTTAGGGTTAGTGGAGACGCTGCCTGCGTGATAACAAGTGTAGCAGCTTTTACTTGCCTTTGGAAAGAGGCAGAGGTTCGGGATCTTGGGACAGGGGCTTGTTCAGCTTGACAAACTCTGGCTATATGCCCTTGCATCTGGCAGTTCAGACAAATAGCATTTCTGAATCTGCACTTGGCTCTAGGATGGTTTCCCCCACAACTCAAACAAGGGGATTGTTGTTTGGTGAACTGGCTGTTGTTTCTCCTTGGTGGAGCTAAAGGTGCTCTAGGGCGTGTGAGGCGATTTATTTCTAATGGCTCCTCTATTTCCTCCTGGGAGGCTTCATCGTAGTGGACTGTAGCCGTCCCTTGTCTAATGGAAGTACCTTGAATCTCAGCTGCAGACACTTCTGATAGCTCAGCAGCTTGAGCTTCTTCTAGGGCTAGGGCTAGGTTGAGATCTTTCTTGGCTAATAACCTACGTTGCAGCTTTAGATCTCTAACCCCCCCCACAACTTGGTCAAGTAGCATATCATCAAGGTAGTCCCTGAACCCACAGTGGATGGCAGCAGATCTTAAAGCTGCCATATATTGGCTTATGGTTTCTCCCTCAGCTTGAACCCTTCTCCTAAAAGCTAGCCTCCTAGCTATCTGAGAGGGTTTGGGGGAATAATGGTTGGCTAGAATATCCTTCAGCTCTTCCCAGGGAATAGACTTAATGGGTCGTGGTGACACTAATGCTGAGGCAGTGTCAAAAACTGTAGCCCCACAAAACTTAAAAAAATAAGACCTTTTCCTCAGGTCTGTAGCCTAGACAAGTCTATAGCGTTTAAAAAACATTCAAATCTATTAATGTAGGATTCCCAAGTCTCTGTTCTGGGCTGGAAATGTGGGAAGGTCGGCGTAGATGCCATTTGAGCGATAACCGTGGGTGTGCTAGGTGAGGAAAAATTCAGCGGTCGCTTTTAAAAAAGCGTTTCAGCAGCGCCTGTCAGCGGCGTCGGCTCCTCAACCGGAGCTTTGAAGTTCGCTCTTTTGGAGGGCGCCGGCGGCGGTGACTTCACTCGGTAATTAGCGGCTTCAGCTCTTTCTCTGTGTGACTTGGCTCAATTGTTTCGCCTGGGCGTCTTTACTGCATCCCGCCCTCGTCGCCAGTGTTGTGGAGCGGCGGTTACAGAAGGAGACGGAGCCAGGATAACGCTAACAGCTTTATTCAGGGAATAAAGGGTCCTGCGACTTCAGATGCAATCTGACAGCCAGCTGGCGGCGACAGCTGATGCCGTTTGACAGCTCCCTTTTATAGCCGGCTGTCAAGCGGCATCAGCCAATGGGAAGCGATCGGCGCTCCGCTCAGGCAGCGGACCAGAAGGAGAACTGCTGTCAAGTGCTAAATACATAACAGTAATAAAGAGAAAAGGCAATCATTCGAGACTTCTATGGACAATTATATAAACAGGAGGATCTTGATGAGGAAAAAATTAAACAGTATTTACAAAATGCTAACCTACCTAAGATACCTGATGAAACTGGGAAAATGCTAGAAAGTGCTATAACAATGATGGAATTAACTGAAGCACTCAACAGACAGAACAATGGAAAAGCACCAGGACCAGATGGTCTCGGCAGAATTTTATAAAACATTACAAGAATCGTTGAGCACTTCACTGTTAGAAGTCATGAATGAAGTTATGATAAATAAGAAAATACCTAAAACATGGTCAGAAGCTTATATTACACTTATCCCAAAAGAAGGGTTGACCCATTACAAATTAAGAACTATAGACCTATTTCCTTATTGAATGCAGACTATAAAATCTTGCTTCAATCTTGGCAGAGAGGCTTAAAAATACTTAAACAACTATATTCACCCTGATCAGAATGGATTTTTACCAAAGAGACAAATTAAAGACAATATGAGGGTAATCCTGGACACATTGGAATATTACGAGGCGCACCCTGAAAAACAAATGGCTTTGATATTCTTAGATGCCCAAAAGGCATTTGATAATGTGAATTGGAAATTTATGTTATTATTATTGGAACAGATGGGCTTTGCTAGAAAATTTATCCAAGCAATAGAAGCCATATATTATAAGCAAACGGCAAAAGTAATGATAGATGGAGAATTTACAGACTCTATTAATATTAAAAAGGTACAAGACAAGGATGCCCATTATCTCCTTTGTTATTTGTATTGACCTTGGAAGTGTTAAACAGAAATATTAGAGAGGATACAAACATAAAAGGAATTAAAGTTAAAAAGGAGGAATTTAAATTGCAAGCCTTTGCAGGCGACTTGGTCTTTATTTTGGAAGAACCTCTAGAGACAGCTTTAAAACTATTGGAAAAGATAGAGATGTATGGTGAGATGGCTGGCTTGAAAATAAATAAAGACAAAACAAAGATTCTGACAAAGAACATGTTATTAAGACAAAGAGAAGAGCTGGCAGACCTATTGAAAATTCAAGTTACGAACAAAGTTAAATATTTGGGGATATATTTGACGTCAAGATGTACTACACTGAAAGAGAATAACTATATTAAACTTAAACAGCAGATAGCATCTGATCTGAAAAATGGGAAAACCTACAATTGTCATTGATAGGTAGAATTTCAACAATTAAGATGAATATTTTACCCAGAATTTTGTATTTGTTCCAAACAATACCAATTAGGTTAGGTAAGGATTACTTTGAAGAATTAAATAAAATTGTGTTGAAGTATATATGGCAAGGTAAGAAAGCGGAATAAAATTAAAGCTCTTACAGGATGCTAGAATTAGAGGAGGATTTGGCCTTCCCTAATTGGGAGTTGTATTATAAAGCTGCAAACTTAATGTGGGCTAAAGAATGGATAACGTTAAGAAAGACTAGATTGTTGGCATTAGAAGGATATGATTTATTATTGGGTTGGCATGCTTTTCTATGATATAAGGGAACTAAATCACAGGTTACTTTAGAAGGCATTTTATACGGGAATCGTTATGGTTGAATTGGGAGAAAATTAAGAAACAATGTTATTTGAAAATCCCAGTTTGGTATCAACTATTGAAGCTTTTTCTTATCCTATAACCTATAAGAAGGAACAAACAGTTAGATATGGGGAATTACTAGATGAAAAGGGTGAACTTAAAAAGCGATGCAAAATTTAGAAGAACAAGGTATAAAGATGAATTTGGTTTTTCATATGCGCTGTAAATACATTCAAGGTATCTTAAAGATTCTAAAATGGAAGGATTTTATGATAAATTGACTGATTTAGATAGGATTTTGACAGGTACTGATGAAAAAGTGATCAAAAAATTATATAATTATTTGTTGGAAATTAAATTAGAGGAAGAACAAGTTAAAAACAATGATTGCTTGGGGAAGAATTTTGGATATGGGATTGATTTAGAGAAATGGCAAAAATTGTGGTCTCAAAATTACAAAATGACAATGTCAACAGCATATAAAGAAAATTTGTATAAGATGTTTTATAGGTGGCACTTTCCCCGACAAAATTGCAGAATGTTTATGAACAAATATGAAAAATGCTGGAAATGTCATCAGATTCCCTGGCTCATATTACCATATGTGGTGGACTTGTGAGAGGCCAGGAAATACTGGACTAGAATTAGCATATGGTTGGAAAAAATGACAAAGAAACATATAGATTTGAAACCAGAGATTTTTTTATTGGGAATCTTACCTGATACATATAATAAAAATTTAAAATATTTGATTGTAAATGTATTAACAGTGGCTAGGATTGTATTTGCTAAAAATTGGAAGAGTGAGAAAAATACCATCAGAGGAAGAAATTATTAAGAAAATACTGGAATGTGCTGAAATGAGTAGATTGACATTTGAAATTAGAGAACAAGAAGATAAACAATTTTATGAAGTTTGGGATCTTTTTATCAATGGTTAGATAATACAATATAATAATAGAATATTTAGAAACCTAGGAAATAACGAATATACATATTTTTTTTTGGTTTTGATAACATTTTTAGAATATTTTATTAAGATAGACTTGGTATGATTTTTACGATCTGTTATAAAATAAATTAACTAAATTATAGTTATCTCGCTTAAGTATGAATTAGTTAAATTATAGTCAAATGATTGTTTAATAATGACATTAGGATATATAATTGTTGATTGATAATATGAGTTATTATGTAACATAATTATTATGATGACTATGAAATGGATGCACAAAAAGGAGTGGTAAACCAACTGATACACTGTCTGTAAATTTATGAAGAATGATGATGTTTTTATGTTATGTTTTATGTTTTATGTGTTTTTGTTTATTGTTAAAATCAATAAAACTTTTACCAAAAAAAAAAAAAAGAATTCCTAAGAAGGGAAACACTGGCTATAGTGTAATCAAGGCTTGAGTGTCGGCATGTGCTTTCTTTATTCTTCTGCTTGTCAGCGCCAATCAGCTGTTAGATGCTCTTCCAACACTGCAGTTTTCCATCAGGTAAGTAGCAACCGTGCACAACCCTCCCAGAATGGCAGCCCTGTGCCAGAAAAGTGAACAGGGCTGACAGTTCTTTAGTCCCATCTAGCGGCTGGGGCCAAATATCAATCTGTATTGTTTGGAAGCTGACCCACCCCTTTAAGAGTCATCTACCCACAAACGTTCTCATTCCCAAAACAAGTGCATCCTGGGAAGCCAACTCCATTTCTTTTAGCATTTGAAAGGAAACAGAAACATCAGGAAGAATCCAGCCTAATCTGTGGCACATCTTCATCTGAGAACAAATATCCACATCTCATATACACAGCACCACTGGTGAGATTTAGATTTATCTATACTTATTAATCATTATGCTCACCAGCAACTCAACACTGCTTATTTTGTATTTGGGTTCTTATTGTATGTATTTCTATTTTTCCCAGTTTCACCCATCCTATTTCTTTAATAAAGCATCCATATCTACAAGTACTGTCTGTTTTATTGGAGGATAGGGGGTTTAGCTGCATATCAAGCTACATGCAGACTAATATGTAGCGAGGATAGAACAGCTCTTTTATTTTTACTTTCAAGGTTTGCTGTTCTAAGAAACAGTGATTAATTTAGATCAGTGCACCTGCGTGATGGCACTGGGAATTATATCAAATCACATTTTATAATTCTAATAGCCAGCTTTTTCGAAAGGGCAGTTCAGTACTTAGAATTCACTCTTCTCCTTAATAAAACAGACAATGTTTTTGACTGGAGGCACACTAGCACCACTACAAATTTTGATGGCTGATAAATTGTTTTGATCAGCACATGATCACATGAAGCTAAATTCATCTGTTCTGTCTTTTAATCGCTGGCTGAATATAAAGACAGTCAGATTAAACTCTACAAAGGCTTCCATACAAAGTTTCTTTATTGGTTCACAAGGCATCCTCAAATATAACTCATGGTTATGTTGAGATTCATCTAATGTCCAATTCTTTGCACAGCTGACTTCATAGTGTAAAATTATAGTGATCTTCATCCCATCACTCTGAGTAAAGGGTGAGACACCAGCACGCTGCTTGGGTCCAAGCAGGAGTAAAGGAAACTCCCCCAACCCAACCAAGGGTCAATTCAGTGACCAATCAGGATTACAGGTGTGACCACATGACATGAACTACATTTCCCATGATGCATTCCCTTAAGGGGACAGCTCCCAATTCTAACTTAAGTTTCTCAATTCCCAATTACCTATATATTGTCTGGACAGCACACTCCCCACCTGGAATTATAAATGCCACTACTAACTAACTATCAATTAACTATATAACTAAGATAAACAGTAAACAGTAATATAGCATCAAACAATGCAATGAGGTAGATACAAAGCATGCAAAGCTTGAGGTTCAATCTTCAAGTTCAGCCTTTCTCCACAGCAACACTAGGTCAATGACCGGTCTGTTGTAGAGCTTCTTGGTGAAATTCTGCTGGTCACAGGAAGAATCTAGTGACCTCACTATCAGGACCTTGACTTTGCGGACTAGTCCATCAGAGCTGGGTAGGATTTGTTGCACAAGTCCCATGGGCCACAAGTTCCGATGCATATACTTGTCCCCTTTTTCGAGGTTCAGTTCTTTGGTCTTCCTTTACAGCAGTCTTGTAGGGTAGACAGGTACTCTTGCTTCCAATGGTTCCAGAAGGTGTTGGCAAGCTGTTGAACTTGTCTCCATTGTTGTTTGTACAAGTTCTTAGAATCAAAATTCCCTAACAATGTGGGCCAGTCACCTGTCTTCTGAATTAGCAAGGTAGATGGAGTGAGAATAGTTGGATTCTCAGGATCTGAGGAAACCTGAACTAAAGGTCAACCATTGATGGTAGTTGCTACTTCTGCCATCAGGGTGGATAGGGTCTTATGTGTTAGTGTAGGTGCCTTCATCAACATGGAATCCAGAATCCTGCAAGCTATTCCGACCATGCATTCCCATGCTCCTCTGATGTGGAATGCATGGGGAGGATTAAATATCCATACACAATTGTTAGCTTTAAGGTAGCCATCAATTGGCGAGTAAGGGCGGATGCCTTCATCAATCTGTAATTCTTTACAAGCTCCTACAAAGTTCATTCCCCAGTCAGATCTGAATACCTTGACTGGACCTCTGCAGGCTTGAAACCTTCTTAGGGCATTGATAAAGCAAGAGGCGTCCATAGATTCGATGACTTTGATAAGGACAGCTCGGATGCTGAGGCATGTGAGGAGCACTGTCCATCGTTTGCTGTTAGCTTGACTGCCCCTGGTCTGTCGGGCAGACACTGACCAAGGGCCGAATACATCTAGACCTACATTGGTGAACGGTGGTTCAGGACTCAGATGCTTGGGTGGCAGGTCGACCATCATCTGTTGTTTGCAACAATATAGGCATCTATGCAGAACGGTTGTAATGCATCTTTTGGTGCCTATGATCCAGAGTCCGTTCACTCTGATGGCACCTTCTGTGAAGTGGCAGCCTTGATGGCGGACTGCTTCATGGTAGTGTTGTACTAACAGGCTTGTTACATGTTGGCGAGCAGGAAAGATGATGTGGTGTTTGCTGTCTAAGGCCATTTCAGCTTTGTGTAGGTGACCGCCTACTCAAACTAACTCTTGGCTGTCGAAGTATGGGTTCAATCCCAGAAGTGGGCTAAATTCTGGTTTGGGCTTCCCTCCTTTCAGGCATCCAAATTCCAATGGATATGCGTCTTGTTGTGCACTTCTTAGTATTCGTCTCTCTGCCTGGATATAGCTGTCTAGGAAGCTTGACTGGAAACTTTTCAGGTGACTTTGGAAACATACGATCGCATGAACGATCTCAGTTATGCCCAGTACAAGAGGTTTCCATTGGGAGAAGCACTCAAAGTGAGCTGGTTCTTAGGGGCATTCCTTCTTGTCTTTGACCATCGATGCCATGCAAATGGCCTGTTCACTCACCTTCTTGTCTAGAGGTCAAATATTGGCATCCTGCTCTGGATCTAAGAGCTCATAAAGTTCAGGTTCCCCAGGCTTCAGGGTGTCTGTATGCAACAAGAACTCAGAGCCTTTGAGCTAGGTCGATTCTGCTAACTGGGATGCAGGAATAGACCTTGTAGCATGGTCTGCAGGGTTCTGGTCTGTTGGTACATACTACCACTGCTCGGCTTTAGAAGATCTCTGATCCACTCTACTCTGTTGCTCATGTAGACATAGAAGTGTCTGCTATCATTGTGGAGGTAATCCAGGACCACCTTGCTGTCTGTATAGAAGGTGGTGGGTTTTAACTCAAGATCTATCATCCTTGTTATTGTATCTGCTAGTTCCGCAGCCAGCACACCTCCGCAGAGTTCCAGCCGTGGTACAGTATGACCTTGTTGTGGTGCTAGTTTTGCCTTTCCCATGACAAATCAAACATAAACGTTGCTCTCCCAGCCGTAGACCCTGAGGTAAGCCACAGCTACTACTGTCTTTGTCCTTTCTTTGTGCTGTAGTGGGTGAGATAGGGACATACGTGCACTGTAGGTGAACATCTTAGAGACAACTTAGAGAATTGCACCATGTCTCCCATTCTTGCCTCTGTTATGGCGGGAGTGGTTCATCCCAATCTTTGGTGTTTCGGGAGAGTGTGTGCAGTAGGCTTCTACCTTGAATGCTGACAGAAGCTGCAAAACCTAGAGGATCAAACAGACTGTTCACCGTTGACAGTACTCCTCTCCTCATGAAGTTAGTTTTTAGGGTTGGGGTTTTGAAGGTGAAGACTTTCTTCAAGTCCCAACACAGGTTGAGAGTGTGTTGTATAAGGGGGGCATTGCTGCTGAAATAGAGGTTTTGCAGTCCCTTGGCATGGTCCTTGGGATTAAAGGCCTTTAGTACTTTCTCACTATTGGAAGCTATCTTGTGTAGTCTAAAGTTGGCATTCCCTAGATTTGCCAGGTATTCTTCAAGAGGTCTGTTAAGCCTGGATTCCCCAACGGGTGTTAAGGAAAACAAACTAAACAGAACGTGCAGCGAAATCAGATAGGAAGACAGGTAAATGTGTGAGATAAGTTTTCTGGTTAACACGCAGTAAAAATACAGATACGCTTGTGCTATCAAAAATATAGTTTATTCCATTTAAGAATTATAGCATAGTCAAATGTAATGGTCCATTAGTCATATATTAATTTCAGTCAAGTCTTGTCGGGGATACTCTATTTGCAAAATCCGTGTTGAGTAGCCAATGTCAGTTCACTTACAATAAATCAGTCCAATCTTTATATTCTCTCCGTTGATAAAAATCAACACTCCTTCTTCTCTCCCCTTTTCAGCAAGAACGCAGTCATCAATCCATCAAGTAATTAGGGATCAGTAAGCCAGAGAGAGAGAGCTGCAATTGCCTCGCTTCTTATATAGTACTTTTACAACCACACCCTTAATTACATTCTTTAACTAACAAACCACACACTTTAACTAACAAACCATGATATCATATTTATTATTTTTACCCAAACCAGTTAGGGTAAACAATGTTATCCCTAATAAGGTCTATGGCCTCTGCTGGGGTGGATACAGATTTCAAGCCATCGTCCACGTAGAAGTGGTGCTCCATGAAGCATGTAGCATCTGCTCCTTATTTGTCTCTGCCTTCTCAAGCAGTACACTGTAGACCATAGTTGGCAATTGCAGGGGAAGAGCCATTTCCAAAGACATGCACTCTCATTCTGTTTTCTGTAATCCGTTGGTTGTGCTATTCATCACTGAACCACAGGAAACGGAGGTAGTTGCGGTGATCTTCCCGGACGAGGAAGGAATAGAACATTTGCTGTATGTCATCCATAATGGCTATGGCTTCTTTTCTGAAGTGGATGAGCACCCCAAGCAGACTGTTCTTGAGATCAGGTCCTGTAAGAAGGGCCTTGTTCAGAGAGTGGCCTTGGAACTGTGTGCTGGCATCGAAAACTACATGTATTTAGCCTGGTTTCTGAGGATGGTACACTCCAAAGAATGTCAAGTACCAACATTCTTCATCTTTCCCCGGGGTGGGGCCAGCTCAGCATGTCTGTTCTGTACCATCTTGTCCATGAACTCCACCAAGTGAGCTTTCATCTCTGGCTTCCGGTTCATGATTTGTCTCAGACTGAAGAGGCGAGAGAGTGCATGTTCTTGGTTGTTTGGCAAGTGTTGTCTGGGTTTGCAAAAGGGTAGTGGAGCAACCCAGCTCCCGGTGGCGTCCTGTTGAAATTCCTTGTCCATGAGCTGTAGAAACTTTTTTTCCTCTATAGACAAGGCCAAGTCATTGTCCTCTTTGGTAGTCTGAAACAGTGCCTCTCCTAAGACAGATTTGACCATCGAAAGCATGAAGTGTTCTTGGCACGGTTTCAGATGGGATGCTCTTCCATTATTGAGAATAGATGTTGCTAAGGTATTTGCCTGGGTTGGGGCTTGCAGCCGATCGACACAGACTACTCCTGTGATTCCCCATCCTAGTTCTGTTTTGAAGGCAAATGGGGAACCTCTTGGGCCTCTGACTACTTCAATGCAGGCTAGAGCGTCAGGGACATCTACTCCCAGCAAGAGTAGAATCTCTGCCTCCGGATCTAGAGCAGGAAAGTGATGAGCCATGTACTTCAGGTGAGGTATGTTGCTGGCTACCTCTGTTGTTGCAATCTGGCTGTGGTCGCTTGCTTTCCCATCCCATTCCAACACAGGCAGCAGTAGGAAGTGGGAACTCCCATCTAATGGTCCTATACAGAGTCCTGTGGCTCTCCTCCCCACCGTGCTTTGTGGTACGGTGCATGTTGATATCGTGAAGTGCATTTCATCCTTTTGGACATCAAAAAGGTTGAAGAATGCAGATCTGGCCAGCGAGTGAGTGCTCTGATTATCCACTGTTACATACATCTTCATGGCTTATTCTGGGCATCCGTCAGGGTAAACATTGGCTAAACAGATCTGATGACACGAGCGAGGGAATGGTGGATCATCACATGACATAAAAAGTCACAACATAGCTTAGAATTCTCAAGTTGACTTACATTTAAAGTGGATGATGTACAAAGAGATTTTGTACAAAAAATCACATTAATATAAAAGAATATCTTGAGGTTTAAAAATTTACTGGAAAATATATGGCCCCTTAAGATCAGCATCTCCTGCAAAAATAATTAGGAATAGGCAAAGGTTATTTAGGATGCTTCTGGTTAATTGCAATTACAACAAAATAGAATAGAATATAATTCTTTGTTGGCCAAGTGTGATTGGACACACAAGAAAAATGACAAATGAATATGTATCTGTGTCAATTCTACCCATATTATAAGCAGGTAGAAGAGACAGTTTATCTGTTCATCAAGACAGATACCTGTTTCAGGAGCTCTGTTTTGGAAGCAAGATCTCTCTAGACATTTTTGAAGCTATTTTGCACCTCAGATATCTTTTCCAATGAATGATGTTGGAAAATGGACAACTCATTTGGGACTATTTCTCTTTTTTAGATTCTGTACTGAAGCACAACGGAAAATTTGAGATTGTATGCTCATATTATCAGGGTGATGATATATTTCCCAAAAGTATGTTGGAGCTAACTCACAATACAGAGTTCACAATCAATATAATTGATTTAGTTTTACACAGTTCCTCTTCTGAATGAAAATGAAGCATGCTGAGAATCCTTTAAGACATGAGTCTTCAAACTTGACAGCTTTAAGATTTGTGGACTTCAACTCCCAGAATTCCTTCTCCAAGTCATGTTAGCTCACTTGAAGTCCACAAGTCTTAAACTTGCTAAGTTTGAAGACCCTTGCTTTAAGAAATAAAAAAAGAGGCAACAGCTGCATTTTGGCTTTCTGAAGCCACTGAAACTAGACAGGGAGAAAGATGCAAAGAAAGATTATGTAGTTCTTTTGGAAGTAACTGGAAATAATTCCAAAAGTGCTGACAAGAAGTCCAAATATAGCTCTTATTGGGAATTCTTCAGAGTTGTCACCTCCTCCCTCCCCCCCCCCCAGGATGGCAATTAAACCTGGGACAAGATGTCACTATTTTAAAAAGCTATAGATGAATGTGATGCTTGCTCCATTACACATTCCAAAGCATTTTGGGGGAGGCATTGGGGACTTAATCTAAAGCATTGTTCAGCCATAATATAAGAGCTTTCTATGTTACATATCTTGAGACCAGAATGGAAGAAAATGACCATTAATAATCTCACAGGCAAAGAGAATTCTGAATGATATATATAGGGCAGCCATCCTAAATGTTTGTCTATATCTCATTGCTTCTTTCAGGCATTAAAGTCATCCTACCAGATGTGAAAATAATTGAAGGTCCAGTCATCAGGAGACAGAGGGAGCAGTGAGTGGAATTTGTTGCTAAATGGTATATTGGTAGTTATATTTTTAAATAAATCTCTTGCAATATAGCTCTAGTTGAGTCAATCTAGGTAGCCAAAGTATTCGTGATTTTGCAAGCCTAGTGCTAGTGAGTGATCATCAAGCCATTTGGAAAACTCAAATCACAAAGGCTGGAAAGTCAGCCAAGGCAAAATGTCAAGGAACAAAATCAGTTTCAATCAGAACATCACTTGATAGCAAAGAGAACTGAAAAGTGCATAGAGAAAGAAAAAATTATATCACATTACTAGACCATAGATTTGAATCTGATAGAGATCTTAGTGCATATGATTAGAGGAGAAGCCTCAAAGAAAACTGTGAAGGATGACGAAATGGTGACAGAAAGGCCTAAAGCCATGATGGCAAACCTATGGCACACATGCCAGAAGTGGCACACAGAGCCATTTCTACCAGCACGAAAGTCATCACCCCAGCTAAGTTCCACTGTGCATGTATGCATGCCTCCTGCCAGCCAGCTAATTGTTGAGTATCTGCTGTGCATGCACAGGGGTGGGGCGCATGCAGGAGACACGTGTGCATGCGCAGGGGCGGGGGGAGCACAGAGGTCATGCACGCATGTGCAGGGGGTGAGGAGAGCACGGGGGCATGCGTGCATGTGCAGGGGCAGGGGAAGTATGGGGGGTCATGCATGCATTGCATTATGGGTGCAGGCACATGTGGGCACATTTGGCACACAATGATGAAAAGGTTAGCCATCACTGGTCTAAAGGGATATTTAATGTTTCTTGTTCATTGACTTCAAGTAATATTTTGATTCAGTAGACTGGATTTTTCACATTTTGGAAGAAATTAAAGATTAGTACATCTGCAAAACACTAATTTCATCTAAACAAACAAACAAACAAACAACAGCCTCCCACTCAGACTCCATTTACCCATTCCAGTAATGTCTTTATTGCACCAGTTATATTATTTGAGTTTCTCAGATGCCTTTTTTCTTTTTTTGGGAAAATGTATCCAGTTTGCAAAACAATGATATGAGCAAATGCAATTTTTTGTTAATCAGTTCTGAATATAAGGAAATAGCTTAGAATGAGAAAGACATTACTTGGAATTGAACAATCCCCTATGTGATCATATCCTGAAGTTTTAGAATGATGTTAATGAATCATTGATATGATTGACTGTGTTTCACATCAGCTAAACTTGTATGCACTATGTGGCCACAATGTGTCTGAGAAATTCATAAAATGGTTCTAGCAGTTATGTGAAGTGCCCTGCAGGCCTTTCCAACAGGTTTTCTGTGAAAGTTGGTGTTTACCAAGGCTCAGCATTATCACTATGGTGTTTGTTCTCATCATGGATGTTATTCATGGAAGAATTGCAACATGACATCCCTTGGATCTAGTTCTATGCCAAAAATGTCACGCTTGCAGTTGCCACTAGAGAAGAACTGCAGCAAGATGGGCAGATATGAAATAACCACCTTAGCCAATTTAGCCTGCACCTAAGAAGACTGAATACTTAGAGACCAGCCTGAACACCTTCACCATACATGTCAGCAGTGAAGATCTAGTAAAAACCAATACCTCCCATTGCTTAGGATCCCATCTACAAAATGATGGCAGCACAATAACAAAGTATATGCAAGAGTGAACAAAGCATGGTTATAATGGAAGGAGATTATTAGAATGCTCTGCATTTGATGCATACCAATCTAAAACCAAAGTTGCCTTGTAGTCAGTGGTGGGATTCAAATATTTTTTACTACCAGTTCTGTGAGCGTGGCTTGGTGGACGTGGCATGGCTTGGTGGGCGTGGCAGGGGAAGGTTACTGCAAAGTCCTATTCCCTCCCCATACCACTAACCTGCTTTCCAGCTCCTGTTCAGGGCAACAAAAGAAGACCCAGCCAATCAGTAGGGACTTGGGAGGAAGAGAATAGATGGGGGCAGGGCCAGTCAGAGCGGGTATTTGCCAGTTCTTCAAACTACTCAAAATTTCTGCTACCGGTTCTCCAGAACTGGTCAGAACCCGCTGAATACCACCTCTGTCTGTAGTGTACCATTTATATACCTTTATATACTGAATGAAGATGCTATTCGTTTGTGAGAAGTACATAAAAATGAATCAACAGACTTTTGATAATCTGATCCATAGGATGCTTTATTAGGGAAAATACTGCAGTATGGATTCCTCCACTCCAAAACCATGTTTAGGAGAAAAGGAGACACTCCCATTTAGTGAATACAGCTTATATAGGTTTATCAAATCACATGGTTACATACACTTCCTGTTTCCCATATATGGACGTTATACAACATTTTCATAAGAAAGTTCCAACCTTCCATGGACAACTCCCAACATTCTCATTATAGTCAGATTTCCTGTTATTCAAATTCCAGAAGATTATAAGAAAACCATTAATATCTCTTAATGTGACATCTAATGTCAGAGTGCCCCAGCACATACCTCTAACTTATGCCACGTACATAGTTTTGCAATCTTGTATTATTTCTAGCAGAAAACACATTACAGAATGTTCTGAGCTTTAAAAGTTCAGACTGCAAACACAAAATAGCTTCAGTTGGGCTCTTCATATTCTCAGGTGTAATAACCAAATTTTCACCTATAACAGTTGATCTGAAAAGGAAACCCTGCACCTGTGGGAATAACACTACGAAGATGATGATGATTTTAATGAATCATCAATATGAATGCATTTTAAGTTAAAAAGGTAAAAAAACTTGTCAAAGTGTGTTCAAATGCTGAATTGCATTTCTGCCTATAGTAATATTCTACAAAAAGTTCCTTGATAGAAATAAGAGCAGCTAATATTTCTTTTATTGACAATCTGGATTTCCCATAGATCACTGTAGATTAATTCATTTTTTAAAGGAAACATAGTATTGAACAGGAATCATGTCAGGCTAGAAATTATAATTTAGCAACCATAATTTATAAAAGTGTTTTTCTTTTAAAGCTGACATTTGATGCCATTTTAGGATTCTTGCTTACAATGTTTGTGTAGCAAATTATTGTTGAGAGCTTCACAATATTGTGGGAAAATAATTGTGGAAGATCAATTCTTGATTTTATGATTCTTCACTGCTCAGACCTAGAGACTTGTTTGAGATGGGCATCCATACAAATTGAATGAATGACTAATCTGTCCATACTTCTATTCAAGATGACATTATTCAAGCATGCCATTTGATTTAAATCATTCATTTAATTGCTTATTATGGCTGCCTGGTTATAGGTTGTAACTCTGATCAAGCTGACATAAGATTATAATCAAACACAAGTATCAAAGTAAAAGTAAAAAAAAAGCATGTCATAATCAAGTTCAGCCCACAATTATTCTGTATCAACCATTATGGATTGCTCATCCACCTCTTTGATCCTATGTCTGGGAAAAGCCAGGTTTTGAAGGCCAACAGGACCAGGTCTTTCCAAGGGAGAAAGCCTAGGCTGTTCTAGAGTAGGCAGCACAACAAAGAAAGCAATTTCCTGGATCCTGCTAGATAACATTGTTTGATAGAGGGTTCCTGGAGTGTGCTCACCTTATCAGATGTTACAGACAAGCAGATTCAACGTCCACCCCAGCCTCTTAACCACCTTAGCACTAATTTGCAAGTGTTTGCAAATAGTGGTTTTAATTACTTTTAATTTACCTTAATTAGTGCAATGTTGTTAGTTGCAGCATAGAAAGCACCCCATTCACCTACTTAATTTTTAGAATTATAACTTCTTGTTTATGCTTCTATTGATAATGATTAGACACTTTTAGGAAATAGCTTTCTTTGAACAGCTGAGAAACTATAAGGAAGGTTAGTATTTCTGTAGAACCTTCAAAACTAAACATGATGTTTAAAAAGTCAAGAACAGCTGAAGTTCTATACCTGGGAGGCATCACATTAGGGGTGACTGCCTAGATTATATCAGCATATCACTTTTAGCTTTATTTCCATTGGGTAAATAGTAACTAAACTTTTAGGATTCTACTTTCTTCCCTACATTGTAACAGGCATTTACAAGCACCTTCAAGGCACTGAAGTTCTTAATGAACTCACTGGTGTTTTTCTAGTGGACTCTTGCTGAAATAGCTATAGTACTAGATCCGTGATGGCGAACCTATGGCATGCATGCCGAAAATAGCCACCTCTGCCAGCACGCGAAAGGTCACCCGGAAGAGCCTACTGCCTGACAGCTGATTGCCGGGTATCTGGCACCCATGCAGGGGGGTATCCGGGAGATGTGCGCGCATGCACTGAGATGCATGGCACACGGGGGGTGTCACACACGTATGCACAGAGATGCATGGCATGCATGGGGGGTCATGCATGCATGCGCAGAGGGCACGGGGGAGCAGCACATATTGGCTTCTGGGTGCTGGCACACAAGTGCGCAAGCGCATGCACAATTTTTGGCATGGGAGCCAAAAAAGGTTAGCCACCACTGCATTAGACTATTGCTCTATTATGCTAAATATTTCCTAGTTGATATTCTTTATTTCCAGAGAAGCTATGAAAACAAGATAAACTAATATTCAGTTTTAGGCATAGAGGCTTTGTGTTCCAGACCAAAGCTCAGAATCAGGCTGGCCCTGAGATTAATAGATTTCATGGGACAGCACAGTTCACAGAAAGAAGGCAGCTTTCAAAAAATCTTGTTTCTGGATCTCCTCTACCATTTGATCTGTTGAAAGTGGGTAGGGAGGAGAACCAAGAGTATCTCTCCATAGGGGTGGGATTCAATTTTTTTAACAACCAGTTTTATGGGCGTAGCTAAGTGGGCATGGCTAGGTGGCATGGCCATGAGATTGGGTGAGCGTATCTTCTCCTTCTTCTTCCTTTTTGCAGCACCCCCTGTGCTCCATTTTTGGGGCTCCTAGGCCTCAGGAAAACTTCTGGGAGGGCGTTTTTGCTCTGAGGAAGCTTCTCTGAGGCCCAGAAAGCCAAAAAATGTAGTGTGGGGTGGGGGTGCACAGCATTCCCATGTGCTCCATTTTTGGGCCTCCTGAGTCTCAGGGAAGCCTCCTGTTTTTGCTCCCAGGAAGCTGCATGCCCCTTTTCGCCTCCTGGGCCTCAGGGAAGCCTCCTGGGTGAAGCAGTAAGACAGTGAGGGGGATCCCGGCACAACTGATTATCAGAACACCTGATTGTCGGGAGGAAAAAAAATACCTTAAAGAGTGACTGGGTGGGGGAGAATGCAGTCAGCGATGACGTGCATGCACAATAAGACTGACTGGGTGGAGAGAGGAGGGGAGAGTAGAGAGGGGCGGGGCCAGCCAGGGGCATGACTTGCCAGTTTTCCGAACTGCACAGAATCATAACAACCAGTTCTATAGAACCGGTCTTAACCGGTAGAATCCCACCCCTGCCCTTCATGAAGAGATGATACTAAATGCAAGAAAATAATTTGTAAGTATCTTAGACCTAAGCCATATAGATCTCTATAAGGAATAACCACTTGACTTTTACTTAGAAACATCCCAGTAGTAAATCTAGCACCTGTAATATTGGTATAGCACTGCTATGGTAAATCTCATCTACCAGCATACATGCAACAGCTCTTTGCATTAGTTGAACTATATTGAAGATACTTTGTTGCAGGATGACATCATCCAGCAGTTTCATATAGATGTTAATTACCAGGGAGAGAGTACCAGGTTCTGTTACATCTCATATTGAAGCAACCATGAATCAAGTATTATACATCTATAACAATTGACTTGAACTGCCCAGTTAAAAGAGAATGAAATAATTGCAGAACAATGCCACCAACTCCCAACTATTTCAAGTGGTCTTGGAGGAGATCACAAACACTGCTTAGAGATCTAAACAGACCTGATAGTAGAGGAATTGAGCATTAAAGACATATGGAGAGAATTAAATAGTAAAAATAGACAATTTAACATTTTATTCCAATAGACACTCATCATGGTCAAGAATAGATATGATTTGGAAGTCAACAGACTTAATTTCAAACATACATGAAGTAAATATTGACGTAAGTACTTGGGTGGTCCCCAATCGAATAGGGGTTAAATGGAAGGGACAGAGGAAAAGATCAAGATAGACTCTGAATAATTCAATTTTGAAAGAAAAAGAATTCATTAACAACATGAAGAAGGAATTGGCTTTCTTCTTTAAAGAAAATAAACCAGAGGCAACCTCACTACAAAATGTATGGGATACTATAAAGGAGTAAACCAGAGATGTGATTATAACTTACACAAGAAGAAGGAATACTAAAAAGAGATAAACACAACAGATCTTAGAAGAAGACTACAAGAAATTGGAGAAGGAACTACAACAAAACCCACAACATAAAAATATTAAAAACCAAATGGATATAATCAAACATAAAATGGGATTAATGGAAAAAAGAAGAACTGGCACAAAATGTCAGGGGAGCTAAACAGAACTTTTTTGAAAATGCAAACAAGCCAAGTAGATGGCTAGCATATAAATTGAAAAAAGAAAAAGAATAAAAAAGAATAGTACAATTAACAGATGAAAGTGGCATGCTATGTTATGGAAGTGAAGAGAAGAAAAAAATAGTGCAGAGGTGTTATGAGAAATTATACTGTATGAGCAAGAGGCAATACCAGAAGGGAAAGTTCAGCAATATCTGTGAGAGGCAGAACTACTGAAAATATCTGATGAAGTAAAGACTATGTTAGAAGACTATGTTAGACATAGTCTTTACTTCATCAGATATAAGGCAATACAGGAATCAATTTCTATTATAATGCTTGAACTACTGAATGAGGTCCTGACAAAAAACAAAGTACCTGATTCATGGACAGAGGCATATGTTACACTTATACCAAAGGAAGATACTGTCAGCCTTAAAGATTTCTTTCCTTTGCTTTGCATCTTTCGGCTGTCATAAGCAACAGGAGGAGGAGGGGTGAAATAGTTATGGGAAGTGAGTTGGAGGTTTGAGAGAATAAACTGTATAAGTTGGGTGGGAGGAAGTTTCTTGTTTATGCTTCTTTCCTATGCTATGCACAAGCGCATCACTTTATCAAAATAGGCCAAGGTCAACGGAAGAAGTCTCATCACCACCTGAAGATGCCCACATAACATTATATACAACTTTTAATTGGATGGATAGTTTGAAATACTGTGGAACGTGGGAACGTTGCCATTACTTTGTATATGTGATTTTCATGCTCAATTCCTTAGATTCAGAATTCCTTTGATGCTACCACTTGATTTCCAGTAAAAGATATCTTTTCTCTAATTAATGGAGTCTAAGTGTTTCTTTCTTGGATTTTGAATGGAGCAACAACTGACACTATTCTGAATCTCAATTTACCAGCCCACCTGGAGAATTAATCCTTTTTCTTCCAAGGGGGTCTGAAAACAATGTCCAATCCAGCCAGCGACCAAGAAGATCTGTGAGCTACTGGAAGACCATCTTCCCTGCTTTTAGATGCTGCAGGGGAGGCCGAGCTGCTACCCAGGCTACATCTTGATGAGAAGCCAGCCATAAAACCTAAATGGTCCCTGGGGGTCAGCTGGAAGGAACTGGAGGAAGAACCCTCTTCAGGGGTGACCACTACTTGATGGCAAGAGGAAGAAAGAAAGAATCTTTTATTAGCTCAAACCCTAAATCTTCTGAATGAAGCTGTCGGAGGAATCCAGGCTGTTCAAATGTATGAGAGGGAAAAGGTGGAGGCAGCCCCAGCTATGAGAGCCCAAGCAACTGTCCCCATAATTCAACCTGGACCAGTGCAACAGGCGGCAGCAGCCCAGGGGCCCCCAGCAGAGGGAGAAATCATCAGAAGGCATCGAGCTCCAAAGGTGCCTCCGTTGGAAGAAAAATATGGAGGGGATCCCAAGGAGTTAGGTTTCTTCCTAGCCCAAGTGTGGAACCACATGGAAGAATATGGTGAGGATTTTTCCTCAGAAGCAGCTAAAGTCAGATGTGTTACCAGGGCTTTGGAAGGGATGGCTGCAAAATGGATGGTGACTTTGCATAATGATAATGACCCTCAGTTGATGAATTATGACCTGTTCATGTCAGTGTTGCATGGCAGATTTGAAGACCCACTAGCCGAACGTAAGGCTAGGATTAGGATGAAAACCATAAATCAGTGGTGGAGATCAGTGGCCGAATACACCCAAGAATTTAGAGAGGCTGGTTCCAGGGAGTCCTGATAGAAGCTTTTTAAAATGGGCTGAATGAAGATGTTTATCAAAGCTGCATTGCCAGAAAAAACCCCAGTGATTTGCAGCTCTGGTACGTGTTGGCAGCAGAAGTGGAAATTGATCTGACTTGAAACAGAGGCAGGGGTGGCCTTGGTTGGAGCAAGCTATCCCCCACCAGTCCCCAAGAAGCCCCAAAATCTCAAAAGGGAGGGTCAGCAGCAAAACCCAAGACCACTACATGCTTCCAATGTGGGAAGGAGGGTCACCAGGCTGCAGACTGCCGCACCAAGCTAGAGCCAAAGGGGGTGCCGGGGGCGGGAAGAGAACCTGAAAAAACTCCAGTCAAGCCACATGAAACGGCTCTTAAAGCGGAGGAGATTGTAGAGATCACCCCTCTGACAGGAGAGGAGCTGGGAACTCTGACCTCTTCTGGTGAAAGTGAATCTGAATCTGAAGAGGACCCTCTGGTAAGTCCAAACAAGGGCCCAATGACCATCCCAGTGAGAATAAGGGTACCCACATCGGGACCCCAAGGGGAAATGTTGGCCTTGTTAGACTCTGGGTGCACAAGGTGCGTAATCAGCTCAGAAGTCATAGAGAAAGTGGGTTTAAGGCTAAGAACTCCCATTTAAAAACTCCCATAGCATTTTGCCAACTGGATGGATCGGTAGCTGGGGACGGCCCTGCACATTTCATAATAGAACCAGTGGAAATGATGATGGGGAGGCATAGAGAGACATTGTGTTTTATTGTCACCCCTGGGATGGAGAGCCCCCTACTACTAGGCTTGCCCTGGGTCTGGAAGTGGAACCCCCAAGTGGATTGGAGGAAGGGATCATTACGCATATGCACTGACCAACCCCCAGAAGAGAAGGGGCAATACCAGCCAAACTCCCAGAATTCCACAGAGTTGGCATCCATGGACAGTGAGAACCTGAGGGGGGAGGAGAAAATCCCTGAAGAATATTGGGATTTAAAGGAGGTGTTCAGTGAAAAGGCATTGGATGAGCTCCCCACCACATCGCCCAACAGATTGCAGTATTGAAATTTTACCAGGAGTGAAACTCCCCAAACCTAAACTGAACTCGATGACACCATGGGAGATAGAAGAGCTGCGGTCATTTATTGATAAAAATCTTGAACGAGGTTTCATCCAACCTGCTAGGCCTCAGGTAGCAGTCCCAGTATTGTTCCGCAAGAAGAAAGATGGCTCGCTTCATTTATGTGTTGATTATAGAAATTTAAATGCGGTTTCGGTGGAGAATGTGTACCCCCGCCCCTTAATGAAGGACATGTTGGCCCACCTAGCCAAAGGGAAGATTTTTACAAAACTCGATTTGAGAGAAGCTTACTACCGAGTTTGAATCAAGAAGGGAGATGAATGGAAACTGCTTTTAATTGCCCAATGGGATGTTTCCAATTCAATGTTCTCCTATACAGCAGGGGCCTCCTACGGGCCCCCCCTGCTGTATTCATGCAAATGATAAATGAGGTTTTGCATGAACATTTATACAAAGGGGTACTGGTTGATCTTGATGATATTCTTATCTACACTAAGACTCTTGATGAACATGTGAAACTAGAGTGGGTGTATCATCCAATGAAAAAACGTCCATAGCCAAGAGTCATCAATCATGCTCTCAAATTAGATTCCTTCAGCCATCTAATCAGTCTTAGAAGAAAATATGAATGGAATGTACTTTCGATTTACCTTGTTGCCTGCTCTTTGAAACTCCCCCCCCTTCTTTCTGTTGTCAACTATAAAAAGTGTATACAAAATGTTTTATGAGTTGACAGACACTATGTCAGGGACGCTTTATTAACAATATGGGAGTAAATAAAGGAATACCATTATATGAAAATACCTGTCTGGTTGTCAACAATAGAAGCATTTGCATATCCATATGTTTTTAAAAGGGAACACATTATTAGATATGAGGAAATTTTAAATGAAAAGGGTGAACTCAAAACAAAGCAGGAACTACAGGAGCAAGAGATAAATATAGGTTGGTAGTCATATTTGCAAATACACTCATGGTATGAAAAAAATACTAAGATGGCTGGGTTTTGCAAAGAATTGACTGAACTAGATAAAATCCTAACAGGCACTGAAGAGAAGATGATTAAAAAAACTATATGGTTATTTATTAGGAGTGAATCCAGAGGAAGAGCAAGTTAAAGAAACAATGATTGAATGGGGGGAAAATTTTGGTTATGGGATAGACTTAGATAAATGGCAGGCACTATGGACTAGAAACTATAAGTTAAACATGTAAATGGCCTATAAAGAGAATTTGTATAAGATGTTTTACATGTGACACTTACTCCCAGTGAGAATAGCCAAGATGTTCAAAGACAAATTGGTGAAGTGTTGGAAATGCCATCAGACACCTGGATCATATTACCATATGTGGTGGACATGCATTGATGCTAAAAAATATTGGACCAGAATATCCATGTGGTTGGAAAAAATGATAAAACAACATATAAATTTAAAACCAGAGATATTTTTGTTGGGAATCTTGCCTGAAGATTACAACAGAGAGAGAACATATTTGATTATCAATGTACTAACAGCAGGTAGAATTGTATTTGCACAAAATTGGAAAAAACGAGAAAATTCCGACAGAGGAGGAAACAATTAAGAAAATAATGGAATGTGCAGAAATGAGTAGATTGACAATGGCAATTATAGAATTGGAAGAAAAAGATTATTATAAGATTTGGAATTTATTCTATGAATGGCTAGATAGAAGAATAAGAAACTGAAACATGTGATAATAATAATAATAACATATTATAACTGATTGATTTGGATTGAATAAGAATGAATATAACTTAGGTAAGGATGGAATATATTTTGAAATATAATAATTACAATGTTAATGATAATATAACAATTGACCAATGTGATATAAAGTATTGATTAGAATGGTTATAAATATAAACAAGTAAGAAATGTATAATATTATTATGTGCACAAGATCTATCTACCCAACTGATACACTGTAGAACATAAAGATGGTTTTATCTGTAATTTTTTGTTATAAAAATAAAAAACTTTTTCAAAAAAAGGAGAGAGATCTAAACAGACCAGAATACTGCACTCTTTTCATTCAGTTGTCATCAGAGATAAGCTACAAGAGTAATCCTGTACTCCATTAGAAGTGCGTCCAAAGAATTTATTTCCTCCAGGAGTTGCAGCCAACCAATTTTCTTCAAATCTTTCTCTAAAAAGGGAATATTGGGAATAGGAGATAGTTGTGTAACTTCATTGGTTTCATCATATTTTTTTCTGTTAGCAATGGATAAAAGATGCTAATTGACTCTGAAATAGATGGTTATAAAAAAAAGACAACAGACAAAAACTCCACTTTACACATATTTTGGTGGTATTAATGGTTAAGTATTTTCAGAATGTAATTTCATTTTAGACCTGCCATCTTAATGATATTAATGATTGAAGCCAGGGGTGGGATTCTACCGATTTGGACCGGTTTGGGCAAACCAGATGTTAAATTTACATCTGGTTCGCCGAACCGGTATTTGAACCGACTGGCTGCCCCCCCCCAGGAGTCTACACGTGGCCCGTTTTTGATGCTGTAAGTGCAGGGTTCGCGCGGAGGCCCTGGGAGGGTAGAAAATGGGCCTTCCGGAAGTACCAAAAATCCAGAAACAGGCTGGTTTCTGGCTTCTGGAGGGCCTCCAGACCCTAGGGGAGGATGGTTTCACTCTCCCAGAGGCCCAAGGGAAGTCTCCAGACCTTTGGAAAGGCAAAAAATGGCCCTCCCAGAAGTACTGGAAAATCGTAAACAGGTTGTTTCCAGCTTCCAGAGGGCTTCCGGAGCCCGGAGGAGGCTGTTTTTGCTCTCCCAGAGGCCCAAGGGAAGACCCTTGGGAAGGTGAAAAATGGCCCTCCCAGAAGTTCTGGTAGGCCATGCCCACCATGGCCACACACACCCAGGACTGGGCAGTGAACTGGTTGCTGGGATTTTTGAATCCCACCTTTGCTCTGGATCCTTGGGAAAGTGAAAAAGAGCCCTCCCGAAAGTTCTAGTAGGCCAGACCCACCATGGCCATGCCCACCCAGCAACTGAGCAGCAAACTGGTTGCTGGGATTTTTGAATCCCACTCCTGATTGAAATGTTCTCAGAATGTGAAATTGCACACACTTCCAATATTATTATTGGATTATTGGATTATTATTGTTGTAATATTACAGGAATGCAGAAACAATAATAGTGGAAATGTGAGGTATATGCTTCAGCAAATAATAATCTGAAGAAAGCTTTCATAAAATCATTATCCCTCAGGAAGGACTACATTCAGAGAAAAATCTTACTGAACAAAATTGAATTTCTTTTTGAATAAACATAAGCAAGACAGTTTCATGGAGCATAGCAAAATGTGAGGCTACCATGCCTCATTTGTGCATGGAAATAAATTATCTGTAATAGAGCCTTTGATGTCTTTTGAGGGAAATTGTATACCTTTCACACTGCTTGTTGGAACTGTCAGCAGATGCCACCCATTTCACTGAAGATGTGCATTTGTTTTCTTCCGTATAGATCTTTCCATTACCTGTTGCATTTTGCAGCTCTGTCTTAGAAACGGAAGGATTAAAAATAACAACATATGAAAATAAATGAATCATTCTTTCTAAAAATGACAATCTGAGAAGTAACAAAATGTGCTGTAGTTGGAATGCAACTTTAGATGAAATATGAATCAGAAGTGTATTTGAAGGTGAATAGGAAAAAATAATCTTTCATTCTGAGTATAATCTCAATAGAATACATTGGATCATCAAACTGCTTTTCTCCAAGTAATCATCAGAAAACATCTAAAATATGTTTTCTTTCTCCAAAGTTTTTTATTCTACATTTAGTTCCCTTGCCATTATTAAGAGTATAGAGTCCAGAGGTGGTAGTCAGCAGGTTCTGACCAGTTCTGAGAACTGATAGCAGAAATTTTGAGTTGTTTGGAGAACCGGCAAATACCACCTCTGACTGGCCCTGCTCCCATCTATTCCCTGCCTCCTGAGTCCCAGCTGATTGGGTGGGTCTTCTTTTGTTGCCCTGCACAGGAGAAAGGAGCTGGAAAGCAGGTTAGTAGGATGGGGAGGGAATAGGATTTTGCAGTAAACTTCCCCTGAAGTGGCGTGGGAATGGAGATTTTACAGTATCCTTCCCTGGCCACGGCCACTAAGCCACGGCCACCAAGCCATGCCACACCCAGCAAGCCATGGCCACAGAACCGGTAGTAAAAAGTTTTTGAATCCTACCACTGGTAGAGTCCAATGATTTCTCCTAGGAAAAGTTTTTTCCTAAACAAAAATGGAGAAGAATATGGTATAATGCAACCAACCATCAGGACAGAGTTGATTATAATAGCAATGAAGAAATTCAAAATACAAATTTTCTCCTCTCAAGAAATGTACAAAGGCAACATCAAAGTAGATATTCATGATTAATTGAAAAATCTGACATAAATTCAAGAAATTTCACTTCAGAATTATATAGCTAAATCATATTACCCTTAAGTAAGGGAAGGGTTTTTTGGTAACAAGTATTTTTTATCAAATGAAGAATTTTCTCAAGTGATGGTACTAGATATAGAAAAACTAATATGCTTTTTCATATTGTGGCTCATTCAAAAATACTTTCCCTGGGATGAAAATCTTCAACCTGCAATTGGTTGTCATTCAGTCTCTTCCGTTGTGCACCATAGATTTGTCAATATTCTCTTTTTGTGAGTATTTCTTACTCTGAGTTACTTCACATTGTAAAAACTTGGATAAAGAAATTAAACTGACAATGCTTTAACACTATTTGGCAAGAGTTCCTTAAATATTATGACCATAATTCTACATTGAGGAGAATACCTTTGGGCCACAAGACTGCAGAACAGCCAAACACTTTTAAAGTGTGTGCATGTGCAGTAATATCTACTAAACATTCCTGTTATGTAGGCTGGGATGTTGGCTAAAATTTGGCTTCTTTAATTGTTTGGGTGCAGATAATGCCCTAAACCAACCATACAAATCATATTATCAATGGCTTGCTTATAATAGCTCAATAAGCTGGGATGCTACTGGATATTTAGTGTACAGCAGTATATTTCTCATTTTGATTCACATTAAGCCCACATCAAGCTGGTAGCTGCACAAAGAATTCCTGTTCAGCCCCTTCTCTTTTTGTGGCATACTAGCACAATGTGAATCAAGGGTATTCCAGTTTTCCAGCCTCTTTGTGCAGTGTACAGAGCTTCTTGGCAGAGACATTTGAAACAGACATTGGGGATTCTTGTGGGGAAATTAAGAAATGAGATTATAACAAGAACTCTCATTTTAAATTTTATTGAAAATGTGCTTCTATAAGTAGAAAATAAGACGCTGACACTAAGTGGCATTTATTGGACATAATTAACACACAGGCTAAATATTTCTTTTTTCTTTTCTTCCTTTTTTACTCCTCTGAAACAGAGTTTAACTATGGAAGATGTGTCATAATAACCACTAAGTGCTGTTGAATCCACAGGGCTGGCTTGTAGGTATTTAAAGCACCCAGTGTTTGATGGCTGTCCAGCTATTCTAAGGTCTGCTGCCTCTCCTCATGCTGCCACTGCTTCTGCATTCCTGCTAACATATGGCTCAGTTCTCCTGCTACTTCTGGAATGGACCTTTCCCTGACATGGTACTTGGCACAATTCCCAGGGATTTGGAAATGATTCTCCATTGGGAGGAGGAGCCTGCTGGGACAATGTTATCATTCCAATATAATTCTAAGATGTTAATTTCATGGCAAAGTTTATAACTAATACCTTGGGTCATGGTGGTGCAAGTCTTTTTTTAAGAGAAGTCAAATAGATACTTTGGAATTTGAGTTACATTGGAGAGACAGTGCTAGACCTATGAAAGTTTAGATTGCTGTCCTAAAGTATAATGGCCATTAGAATCTGAAGCCTTTTGTTTAAGCCAGAGACCCTGAAGAAGCCTTTCCTAAGTTGGATTGTTCCATAGATCTTCAAAATTTGTAATTAAGTTCCCATTTATGTTTTTCATGGAAAAAGGGGGAAATTAATACACAACTGGATATTTATTTCAATTAAATGTAAATGAAAGCCAGTATGGATTTTGCCCTATTCCTGCCCTCTGTTTGGAAGGCATGGTCTCAGCCCACCATTCCAAGAACTGAAGTGTACTTTTCTTTTTCTGCTAAGAAAAAGTTTTGCATTCTTGCATATGAAAAGCTTGTGTTAGTTTTCTTGTCTAAGGCAAAACCAGGGCTTGCACAGTATGTTCAGTCTCTTTCTCTATAATGCAGAAACCAGACTTTAGAGTGTTTATTTCAAGTGGAAAGTCTACATAAGTAGACCAGGCTTCTTATGGAGTTTCATCCTGCAACATATTGTTCATTGTCAGTCAGTTTGTCAGAGCCCAAGACCATGGCACGATTCCTTCCCCACTAAGGATCTTCCTTTCCTGCAGATTGAGCCTGGAGCTTCTCCTGATATAACCAATGAGAAATGTATATGAGTCAGGGAGCATGAACACTATCCGTATCTTCCCAGTCCATAAAATTCCAGTCCACCACATACTGGGAGAGGGCCTCTGGAAACAAGAGCTCAGATGTGGGACACTTCATATTGAAGTTTCCCATCACAACAATGGGCAGGATGGAGGAGCAGCAAAGATTTGCGTATACAGGAAGGACCAATAAAGAATAATGGAATACAGGATGAACACAGAAACTGTAAATAGTTTATCAATGCACAAATAACATAATCTTAAGTGAATTGGGATTATTGAACTCTTCCAAAGGTCAGACAAAGTTGTAAGGATAGTGGGCATAGTTAGAGAGGAACCTTTGAATATTTTATCCAGGACTCAGATGCAGATAAAGAATTATAGGCCAATATCTCTATTGAATGCGATTATAAAATATATGCTTCAATAATAGTAGAGAGATTAAAAAGATTTTTGAATGAATTTATATATTTAGATCAGAATGGATTCTTGCCAAAGAAGCAGATTAAAAATAACATGATAATTATTTTAAACACATTGGAGTATTATGAAACACACTCCAAAAAACAAATGGCATTGATTTTCCCAGATGCACAGAAAGCATTTGACAAGATTAATTGGCAATTTATGTTATTACAATTAAAATTGACTTTGGGGAGAGATTTATTAATATGATTAAAGCAATATATCACAAACAATTAGCTAAGGTGATGGTAAATGGGGACATGACAGAGAACTTTGATTTTTAAAAAAGGCACCAGACAGGGATGTCCACTGTCCCCTCTGCTGTTTATATTGACTTTGGAAGTGCTAGCCAGAAATAAAGTAAACAAAACATGAAAAATATTGCTTTTAAACAAATTGTAATGTTGTTTCCTCACATCTTCTGGGAGTAGCATAAAGTAAACAGGGAATTAAAAATATTTGGGTGAGAGATAATTATTGGGGGGAGGACCCAGAATAAACTCCACACTTATTAGCTTGTAGTGTACATCTTTAATTAAAAAACACAGAGAAAAAGAACCATTAATCAGAAACATCCACTCTGTCTTCTAGGAGCTCAACCCCAGCTGGAGCTAGTTCAAAGTACACATAGAATGAAACTGTTCTTTATGGCTTTGGTTTCTATCTTTTTCATTGGTCATTGTGGACAGGTTCTGAACTAGAGCAAAATTATTGTAGAAGTGGTCACTCAACCATCCTTTTCCATGAATGATTACAAATTATGATCAAGCTGAAGTTATATATATATATGGAGTGACTATGTCTAGCTACTTATTTATTTATTCATGTCATGTCCAAGAATATCCCCAGGTTTATATAAAAGATATAACTATCTTTTCAGAAAGATAGAAAGGCCATTTAAAATAAGTATTCCTTCTAATTTCTGGACAGTAGAATTAGCTATGTAATTCTCCATTTTACCAGATTTAAGTTTAAGATTGTTTTTCCTCATCAAATTTGCTCCTACTCCAGACACCAATCCACCTGAATTCTAACTGAGAGGCTGAGCTGAGCATCTTCTCCAAAGCAAATCATTGTGTTTCTTTCCATTTCTGATTACTAACTTACAAAATGTTAGTGAGAAGCATTTCTTTATTTATTCATTTTATAAAATACCAAGGAGCTGAGTCAAATTTCAAATGAATTATATGTAAATCATTCTCCAGACAGATATAGTTTCACTGCATATATCCTGCATAATGTGTGGAATGATGAGTATGAAGATATATACGTTTTATACTCCTAATAAATCCAAGTAACTTTAGATATTTCCTTAATTAAAACATTAGAAATAATAAAATAATATTATAATAAAGATAGGATTGGCTAGTACTATAACTTATTGCTTTCATAAGTCAGTGCTACTAAGGAATCTATTGTATTTTTGCTCATAAGGAACAAGGTGACCCAGAAATTATTCAATCTATAAGATGTTCTTTCATTCATAGATTTGCTCTAATACCCCATGAAATATTTGGAGCATTAACCAATAAATGTTCTCATTAAGGTGACTTAAATTTATTCTGGGTTGGGAGAAAATGTATTATTTTTAACAATAACTTCTGGTTAATCCAGCTAGTAATCATTTAAATTTAACTAGAAATTCATTGACTGGATGAATCTCCCCCCTGAAATAAGATGCTTTGAAGTCAGGGTTTGTGCACCAGGTGTTTTATTTGCTCTTGCTTTGCTGAAATGCATTTTCTCCATATAGTCATGCAGAAATCTGAGGGACTAAATCTGTAGACTCCAGTCAGATGATTCAGCTGCAGCAAAATACAACATGGAGAAATTAAATACTGATTCAGTTGCCCTTATAATATGACAAGATTAGGTTCTAAGTCCAATGTTCATTCATGAGATAGAGCAAAGAAAGAAGATAGTTTAATCCCACTAAATGTGGGAAAGAGAGACAATGAAATAAAAAATATGTTAACGTTTATGAGTAAATGAGGGAGAAAGCAAATAGAAAACTTTAGAGTTGGAATTCCCAGGACTATCTTATACTTGACTAAAGAGAGTACAACTTTTTACTCTTCTTTCTCCTTCTCTTTTCTTTATTTCTCAATTTCCAATTGTCCAATTGCCCAGAAAAAGACCAATATAAACTGTAGTTAGAAAGAAACTTTGTCTTGTAATTGTTGATGCCATTTTGGCTGCCATTTTCTGAATGAAAAATATCTCTTGGCCCTTACAAGAGCACTCATGTTACGTTTTCAATATTCTGCCTCATGACTTTACTTTCCTTGATGTTTATAATGATTATTCATAGCTTGTCTTTTATCTATTACATCACTCATATTGCTTATATAAGGTACAGTTGTGAATTCTGCTTATTAAGTCCAAATATAATTGGAATTTCTGTTAAGCAACTTCCAAGGATTGCCTTTGTCTGCTTCAATACCATTCTAGCAAAAGGTAATGAACTAGAAGTAAAGCCTCAGATAAAATAAATTGGTTTGATGGAAATATTACTGTATAGAACATCCAAATCATATAGTAGATGTTTATTTCTCTCTGAGCAATAAAAAATTGACTTCTGCTGTTAATGCATACTGATTATAAAATCATTTGTTCAGTATAAAAATCTTTCCAACTAACTTTACACACACACAAAAATACTAATTTTGGCATTAGACATAGCAGTCAAATCCATTCCAGAGTGATATAGTAGAGTTGGATCCAGATGTGATGATTCAATTCAAGGACGCTTTTCTCTTTCTCAGTCTAATTTGCTCCAGAAGCTTGTTGAGATGGAGGGATAAAGTAAAGGAAGTTACTCAACTATGTTTCTTAAAATATAATTTGTCTACTAAAAGTAGACAATGTTAAATATGTATTGGTTCACTACCAGGGCATAAGACCAGGGGTGGGATTCTACCAGTTCACACCTATTCACTAGAACCGGTTGTTAACATTCTAAGCAGTTCAGAGAACCAGTTGTTAGAAGAAATTACTGGCCTAATCCTGTAAGGAAGGCAGGAAGGAAACATTCTGGTGTTGCTTACAGAAACTGCCTCTCCGTTAACCCTTATTACATTCTTGGCAGGACTAGACTTCCTGTCTCAGGAAATCTCTGGAGTTTTTCCCCCCTCCTTTGCTGGTACTTTGCTTGTGTGGAGTGACCATTCAGAGTTACAATGGCACTGAAAAAAGTGACTTATGACCATTTTTCACACTTACAACTGTTACAGCATCCCCACAGTCATGAGAGGCCAGGCAAGGAGATGTGTGCCGCGATGTGAGTGATATTGAGTTGACCACGCCCACCCAGTCACATGACCACCAAGCCATGCCCACCACCTAAGCCACACCCACAGAACCAGTTGTTAAAATTTTTGAATCCCACCCCTGCGTAAGATATACTTGTCCCTTACCAAAAGAAACAAATTGAAAGTTTTAGGGGTTCAGGAGTCCTGCAATTCCATGCTCCAATTGTTTTATTTATTAAACCATTTTTTTTGTAAACATGCACAGATTTTAATCAGCATTCCTTACATTGTGTACATTTCATAGAGATTTTTAAAAAAATAAGAAAGCAATCCTTTTTGCCCATCAGTCTCATAGGACGGGGCCCCCCAACCCTAGTCCATGGACTGGCAGTAGGCTTCAGCATATCAGAAACTGGGCTGCGCAAACAATTGAAGGCCCATCCTTGGGATGCAGGAAGTACATGAAACCATGCCCCCTCCGGTTTGTGGGAAAAGCTCTCTCCACAGAACTGGTTCCTGGTGCCCAAAGGTTGGATGCCACTGTCATAGGACATCCAGAGATTGGATGTCTTCTAATTCTCACATTACATTCTCTGTCTTGATTTTCTCTGCTTGCAAAAAGATTAGACAATGCAAGAATGCTGGAAACCTCCTACATATGAGCACGCATGAAATTATGACACATTATAAAGTCTGTGATTTGGGGAAAAACATTTTGCCTTTTGTTCATGAGAAAGCTATGACATCATCCATCCAGCTGTTCCTCCAGAGTGCTTACCTCAGCGTTCTTTCCCCATTATGTGCTATCTGATACTTTCACTGGGACATGTATGCAGTTAAAGTCTGATTTTCATCATGCAGATCATCTGCTGTACAACTGTGTGAATATAAAAATGTGAAACGAAATAGATACGATATTATACTGCAGTCTGTGACAAAAAGGAAGAAAGAAATTCTACCGGAATCACCATAAAATGATATTGGAAATAATGGATTTAGTAATTTCTGTGATGCTGTCATAGTCACTCCGATACAGCTACGCATGGATTTTTATACACAGATGTTATGTAATCAGTGGAAGTGGACAAGGGAACCATTTGTTGAATAAAGATGGCACAAAGTACAAAATAGTGCCATGTACGTTTTAATATTAAAAAATTGCTAATTAAACAAAAAGTAAGGGGATTTTGATCTTGAAACCTGACTCTATAAATCACCTTCATAAGATTAAAGAAAGCTTTAAGGGTATTGGTCTTGTTTTTCAAAGTTCAAGCTGAAGATAAACAGAGGAAAAAAACTATAAAATCACTAGTTGAGTTGCGGGCATAATATTAAGGAATTTGTTCTAACACTTGAAGGCTGTTCCTTATGTCACAGAGAACTATAGCACTCTTATAATTTGTGGTTCAGAATTTCCTTCTTTTTTTTTTAACTGGCTTTTGTCAATTGACTTGCATCACTTGCTATTACTCCAAGTGCATTCATTCACTCATGGTGAATGACATCATTACACTTTGACAATTATGTGCTGTGAGAAGACAAGCATTTTTAGCCCTCTCTGGCAGTCAGGTGACTAAAAATTTAGCCAGCAAAATAAAAATAAGCTAACACAACAATTTTATTAAGAGAAAAACAATTTAAAAAGTGCCATTATACCTTTAGAAACTGTACTTTATTGAACTGAGATTATCCTGAGACTACATATCTAAGTAAACTAAAGAGTTTTAAAGGTTCCATAGTATCTTTTATTCACCTAGAAATTTCATGGTCTGTTTCAAAGTATAATTTTTTTTTCTAAGAGCAGATTTCCCTTGATTCATTTACTTTCTAGTTGCTGGCTCTAATCCCAAACTTCCCCAGAAGTTCTAATATATCAGACTCAGGAATGCAAAGTCCTTATTGGCTCTATTGAGAGATGTCCTTACTCTCACGAATTTAAGATTTTGGATTTTTACAAATTTTATTGTCTACCCCTCCTCCCACCAGACCCGTTGCCTTTCTTGTTGTTCTTGAATAATTCTATTTGGATGGATGGACAAGCTCTCATCTGAAACTCTGGAAATAGAAAGTGTTATGTATTGTATATAGTGTATAGATGTCAGTTGGAGTTCTCATTCTGGTCCTCTATTGGAGGGGGAAAATACTCTCTCCTGATTGGTTGTTTGGCTGATCAGTTTCCTATAAAAGGAGCTGTATCAGCCAGGGAGTTCTGTTGCCTTGCAGGCAGTATTAAATAAAGAACTGTTAGAAATCACTCTGGCCTCACCTCCATTCTTTGCCCAGAACTTACAGAAGTGACATTTAAACTGTATACCCCATCAGTTTAGATCACGCACATTTCCTTTCCACAATACTGTGAAGAGTGAATGCGTATACATTTCAAATTTATATAGAATAAAAGAGTTGGAAGGGACCTTGGAGGTAATCTAGTCCAACTCTCTGCTTGAGCAGGAGTTTATTCCAAATATTAGCCTCTACCTAGGATCAAACTCACAGCCTTCTGATTATATATTCCAATTAAATCAGGAATGGGCACAATCTGTTTTGGATCAGCTTGTTTGTTTGTTCACATTTAATTATGTAAAAATATGACTATGAGGCTCTGGTGGCTGAATTCAGGACTGGAGTCTTCCTGTATTATATGGAGTCTTCCTGTATTAAATAAATGTCTAGGATGATGGCAGCTCAGGGTAGGTACCATGGGCATCTACAGGAGGGCAATCCAAAAGGTCAAAATGGCAGCTATGGCCATATAATCAGTATTCATTAGAAAAAGGGTTAGGATTTTGCTTGCATCATCACAGTCACCATGTTGACATTTTGACTTCTCTCTGATGCCCTTGGAATTCTTTCTCAGAAAATGACAGAGATTCGCAATAATATATTATTTGTTTTTAATTTTTTAATTATATGATGCTCATTTTCTCTCACTCATCATCTTCTTCCCACTAGTCTAGGTTTTGGAAAAAAGTAAAATAAGATAATAACTAAGTGCTTTAGAACTCTTCAGAAAATGTACCTTGTTAGGATAAATTATTTAATGCAATGTCTGAGTTGCCAATATGTCAGCTGCTGAAGAAAGAATATATGCCATATTTCACTCTTTGTCCAAGGTGCTAATAAAACAGGCTGTGTTGCCGGGGACACAGACCAATAAAGCCAAGCTGCAAATAAATGTAGAATGACGTTTTTGTTATTGAAATTGGTGGCCTCATTTTTTTCTTTCCAAAAGGAGCAGACAAAGGGGAAAACTGACAACATTTCCATTCAAGGTCATATTTTTGGACAGAGAAAATCTGCAAACATAGGCCTTGGCATTGCTAGAATTAATGACATGCCTGGTCCCATAGCTTTTGCAAGTCATTTCTTCCTGAATGTCAAATTGCTGCGGGGGCATTTATTACCAAACAAAACTGAATAGAATGTGTCAGAAAATAGGCACCAGAAACGAGGAACACTGAGATGAAGAAAGACTGCTATCAGAGAATGGAAGTAATTTGTTGAATGAAATGTTCAGTCAAGCGAATCTAGAAGACGTAGAATTTTAAGGTTAAAAATTTGCAGCTGAGAGGAGAAATTGATACTTAGACACGGAAACATTAATATTATAAGTAGTTCCAACATCCAGTAGAGAGGGCAAAAAAGATGAAATAGCTGGCAACCGCACAAAGTGCCACTTTTTTTTACATGAATGCAACACTTGCTTCTTCATTTGCTTATTTGCCAAATATTTTAGATTTCAACTCCCATTATTTCCAGGCATTATAAGCAAAGAGATTGGAAGATTATAACTTTCTCGAAAGAAGAAACACTACATTCAGAAAGCAATTAACTCATATATCATATGAGGAGGATTGCCAGCTTTTAAAGTCATATATATGGAGGTTTAGCAAGTGTGAAATGGGAGCCAAGGAATTTACCGCCCTGTGACACATTTTGGCAGTAAGACTGAGGAAATAGAAATTGATGAATGAGAAAAGACCTGGATCTTCCTTTTGTTTGCCGCTATATATAGAATCAGCCTACCATGTAATTTGATATCAGAAAATGACTAAGTAGGGGAACACTCTGTTCCATCTTGTACTAACCAGCCAAATAAGTCATCTCCTATCAATGGTTAGTTGGAAGGAATATTAATAACTCCCAGTACCTAGATTAGTGAAACCAAATAGCTACATCAGACTGTTTAAGACAGCAGCCTTCCTTCAAAGGAACAAAGTTTGTCGCAAAATTTCCATTCCGTTATTTATGGGGCATATTTATATTGAGGCTCTTTTTGGTGTCAGAGCCAATGCCTCACTGAGCAATGATTAGGCAATCATAGGAAGGTCAGCAGTAAAGTGTTGGACAGCCTTAAATACAATCCCAAGAGTCCATCCATAGTTTTATTTATTTATTTAACTCTAATTTTAACTGATTACATCCCATTCAGTTCCTGGCAGGATCATCCAGTAGAGAGTGCAAAAAAGATGAAATAGCTGGCAACTGCACAAAGTGCCACCTTTTTTTTACATGAATGGATCTTGACAGACTAGAACACTGGGCCGTATCTAACAAAATGAAATTCAATGTAGAGAAAAGTAAAGTCCTACACTTAGGCAAGAAAAACCAAAAGTATACATATAGATTGGGTGAAACTAGACTTAACAGCAGAAACTGTGAGAGGGATCTTGGAGTCTTAGTTGACAACCAGTTAAATATGAGCCAGCAGTGTGCAGCAGCAGCCAAAAAAGATAATGCAATTCTAAGTTGCATTAACAGAGCGATACAATCAAGATCAAGTGAGATATCACTCTATAAAGCCTTAGTAAGACCACACCTAGAGTACTGCATCCACTTTTGGTCACCATATTATAAAAAATATGTTGAGACTCTAGAAAAAGTACAGAGAAGAGCAACAGGATGATTAGGGGACTGGAAACTAAAACATATGAAGAACGGTTAAAGGAACTGGGCATGGGTAGTCTAGTGAAGAGAAGGACCAGGGGACACATGATAGCAGTGTTCCAATATTTGAGGGGCTGTTACAGAGAGGAAGGGGCCAAGCTATTTTCTAAAACACCTGTAGGCCAGACAAGGAACAATGGATGGAAACTAAACAAGGAGAGATTTAACCTAGAAATAAGGAGAAGTTTTCTGACAGTGAGAACAATCAACCAATGGTTGATTGCCTTCGGAAATTGTGGGAGCATCATCACTGGAGACTTTCAATAAAAGATTGGACTGCCATTTGTCAGAAATGGTGTAGGGTCTCCTGCTCGGGCAGGGGGTTGGATTAGATGACCTATAAGGTCCCTTCCAACTCTGATTATCTGTTATCTGTTATCTATTAGCTTTGAACATTCTCTAGAAAAACAGATACCAATATGGCAATCTCAGGAAACGCAAAGAACTGATAGCTTGTTGAGAACTCCTGATACCAAGTTTTCCTACCAGACCAATTAGAATTGTCACAATTTTAACTATCTCACAGAGCATTTGTCATCACTAGATTTCAGTAGGAAGTTCAAATGTATATATTTGTGTATGCATCTCTCTCTGTGTGTCCCTCCCCCCCTCTCTCCCATCCTCTCTCCCTCCCTCCCTCTCTCATTGAGTGTTCCTTGACTCAAGATTAATCTAGGTGGTTAGTGTCTGTGATTCATACACAGACTTTTGCAAATTATATAGCTCATGCCCTTTCCCCGCTTTGTTAGGAAAGTTGGTGATCTGGTAACTCCTATAAACTTAGGAATACCTTAGATATGCTGATTTCAAATGCTTCAGCTAAATTTTTAGTGATAAATCCTGTTCAGGCAGTTTTAACGAAACTATTTATAAATATAAAGCTACACCTTGCTTTGTCTTCCAGAAACTAGGCTCAAATTATTCTAGAATTCTAGTTACACATTATGATGAACAAAAATAGTTCATTAAGATCTATTAATTTAGCTCAATTATCAAATAATGTGACTTTAATATAATTGAATCTTTCTAGTCTGCAAGCCATGACAAAGAAGGGGTGAAAGATAAGGGTATAATTCCAGGCTCCACTAAAGCCAGTGTTTCTCAACCTCAGCAATTTTAAGATATTTCAATTTTCAGATCTCCCCAGCCAGCATGAAAACCTATCAGAGGTGGTATTCAGCAGGTTCTAACCAGTTCTGGAGACCCAGTAGCGGAAATTTTGAGTTTTCAAGGTTGCTTTCTGAACCTGACTTAGCTCTTAACTTAGCACATCCAGAGTTTATGAGGCCAAATTGAGGTTAGCCAGTGTGCAATCAAGGTTATTTAATATTTTTGAAATTGCGCACAATGAGCCCTGGGACTCCTATTATGATACCATCAGTGCAACATATTCAGTCTTACTGGGCAGCTAGGCAGCATCATTTGTGAGTCACAATCAGGGCTCGGGGTTTAGAAATCTCTTTTCTGCCACCTCTTTGGTGAGGGAATTGCTTGAGAGGGCATATACCCTCCCACATGGAAGTGGCAGGGAGATATGACTGCATGGGCCTTAGTGCCACAGAGCTAGAACCAGTCTAGGGGAAGCTTTATGTGGAGATGGGTGAAGGGAATAGCTTAAACATTAAAATGTAGGGGTACTCACCTTCTTTCCAAGCAGCCATTGAGCTCAAAACTCCCTTTACTACCTTTGCTCCAAATAGCCAAGGTCCAGGGGAACCCACCCACAGACACAATGGATCTGCTGCCGGCAAGGTGGAGGCTTACCCAGGCCAAGTCTGTTGGTCAGGTTAGCTTGGAGTCCCATCTTGGGGTGCCAAATTGTTGGAAGGAAAATCCATTTGTTTCAGTTCCAAGCCAGGAGAAAAGCACTGGAAATAAAATGGAGGCTGGAGGCCGATTGGAAAGAAAGGTTCCATTTACTGATGTAGCAGAATCACCAGAATTTGTGGTTCTGGAGAATCTGACCAAATGGTTGAATGAATGGATGGATTTTTATAGGTTTCTGTTACTTTGAAGTTTGAACTGTTCTGGGGGTTGTACAATGAAGAGGCTTGTATTCTGAAAGGGTGTTGGGCAATTCCAATTGTGCTAATGGCTTTCATCCTGTGTTGAATCTTGGGTGAGGGGCTGCTTATTCTAATCCTACCATTCTGCTTTTGTTAGCTGTCAGACTTTGATGCAAGGAGTTTTGAAATATCCTGTCTTGAATGGGCTTCTGCTGGCAGTATTTGCTTTGCTTATGAATGGAAATATCTAGATAGTTGGCTTCCTCTTTAAATAAGCTCTTTATGTCCTTACCTGCTGGCATCTACTGTAGGCTATTAAGAAAGACTGGGGGCTACTTTCTGCCTCTAAAAACATGTTTCTCCATTTCTTCTTTGGGGAATTATAATATTCCACCTTTTTAATATTTCCCAAAATATTTCATTCTTTGGGGTGGAGTCTTCCCACAGAAAAAAAAGCCCTCCCCAATTTGGTGCCTTCCAGATATAGTGCTTGTTATCTGGCCATTCAGGGAGCTGTAATATAAACATTGGTCTTAATGAAGAACAGATAGTATATACTGTTCTGGGGTGGAAGAAGAATTCATACATTATTGTTTCTGATAGAAAGGTTGTTCCCAAGTCATTCTGTCACAGTCTAATGCAGTGTTTCTCAACTGCTTGGCAATTTTAAGATGTGTGGACTTCAATTTCTAGTATTCTTGAGCTAGTCATGCTGTGCATATTGGCTGGGGAAATCCAATAATTGAAGTTGCCAAGATTTTAAAAATATGTGGTTTAATGTTTCAGCAAATGCCCTTTTACAGTTTTTTTTAATAAAAGAAAAAAACTTTCTCTACTTCTGTGTCACTTTTTGCAGAAATGTATACAACAATAACAGACTGGGCAGAAAACATTATTCCAGCACTAATTGAATTAGTTCCAGAGATCAGATTCCTGGTGAAAAGCTAGATGAGATCTATAAATCTCTCTTACTGCCAGAAATGCAAGCTTGCCCAGGATACACTGAGTTCATGGCAATTCTTACATCACCAAGAAAGAATTAAAATATCACTGCCTGCATGCTTCTGACAAGTATTGATGTTATTAAACTCTATTTTAAATAACCATGTTTGATTATTTTCCTCCTCACAAAGACAGTTTACCTCTTTTTATGTGATGTGGTTAGATGGTGGGCTGCAATTCTGTAGTAAAGAATTTTAAAAAATCATTTTTGGTTGTTAGTGAATGTTTTTGGTTGATTTTGTAAACCAGTGGTTTGATTTTCTCAAGTAGAGCATATGTTGAATATTTGCAGTTTTGTTGTAATTCTTTGGGAAAATTGTTTGGCAAAATTTACAGGCTGACATTGATGCTTAGGCTCTTGCCTAGCTTTTCTCTTTACCAGAGATGAAATGTCCAGAGCCCCTTAATCATTTATTTTAGTAGGATTATTTGGAAACAAGTAATTACAAAACTGGAATATCTTAATAGCATTCTGTTCTATTACCTACAAAATAGTCACATTCATTAAAAATGGCTAAGGATTAAAAAAAGTATCAAAACCTTTGATCCAACCAGATGTAAGCATTCTAAAGCCTTTGTTAATATATGAACTGTGGAGTTATATTCTGAGTTGGTGAAGGAAGAGAGACAAAAGAAAGAGTCCTCATTTCTCGCCATTAGAAGTATCTCCTGCTTCCCATAGGTTTGGGAGTGTCTGTAAAAGGATAAAAAAAAAGTTATGATGGCAGTTATGACTAAATAATTGAATCCCAACTTGTTTTTGTATCCTGCCTAAAAATAAGAAGAGACTTTAAAGTGAATCATCTTCATTTTTTGCTTCCCCTTCCCCTTTGCCCTGATTTGTATTTCTTTTTAAAAATGTACATTACATTTTGTCTTTTTTTTCTTTTGTAAAGAAATAAGGGGGAAAACTCATTCTGTCTTAGCTAATTCTTATTTTAGGATAAAAGAACTCTTGCTGAAAGCAATCTATGGTTAATTATCATTAAGATATTTGTTAATAGGAAATATTCTTAGAAATGGGTCTATTATATTTAAAGCAACTGTCACTGATTACAAATGGGTAAATTGGTTAATGAGAACAGTAGATAATTGGAAGCATTATTGCCAAAATAGCTATAATAGTAAGAAAACTAAAATAAATAACATGGAACTTCAAATATATTTAATTATCCTTGAGGCAGAGATAAAGAAAGAAATTAAAAAATTAAAAAGTATGTGTATAACTAATTTATGTTTTTTATTTTTAAAATGGGGGCTATATATAATAGACAATGTCTGTGTCACAATAGAAGTTTTTTGAAGCCTTATCAAAAAGGCAAAACATACAAAATATTAATTAAGACTATTATAATATACTTTCCATAATTTATGCTAGCTGAATATTATTTTTAAACTTATGTCTTTCAGCACAAAGTATTATTTGTTCCTCTTCAATCAAACCAATGTGACTACTCAGATAAGAAATGCTGGGTATCTTGTATATACTTTTCAATTCCAAAATAATGTAGTAATCATTTCCTAGTATTGTATTGTTGGAAGAATTATCCTTCTGGGTTCACTTCCAAGTGGGGAAAAAGACACTGGAAACATGGGGGCTGTTTGGAAAGATGGTTTATGTTATGAACTAACATAAACGTATTTTAATAAAGCTTGACAACCTTGATAGCTATTAGCGGAACGTCTCTCATTGGGTACAATTTAAACGTTTTAACGTAAGTCATTGGTTAATGGGACAGCAGCCAGCCCTATAAAAGAGCTGCTGCTGCCCAGGGTTTTTGCTCTGTTCCTGATCGTTAATAAAGAGTTGAAGTTCACTGTTCACTGCCTCGTCTCCGTTCCTTGCGCCCATGCCCAGAATATAACACTGGCGACGAGGGTGGGATGCGGAGACATCAGAGCTGACTGAACACTTACAAAGCAACAAACAGAGCACGTGGCTGAAGGAGCACCTATAACGGCAAGATGTCCAGCGGTGCCATACCACCCGCTCCATTTGACCCGGCTAACGAAGACTGGGACTCGTATATGGACAGGTTCCAGATGTTCCTGGAGACCAACAACTTAAAGGACGCTACGACCAGCAAAAAACGAGCAGTGTTCCTGACCCATTGCGGGCCTGCCGTCTTTAAGATGGCAAAAGCACTCGCAAAACCGGCTGAGGTGAAAACGATGGATTGGGACACCCTCGCGCCCCTTCTACGGGCCCACTATGCACCCGCAGTGCCAACGCTTGTCCGGAGACACGAGTTTTACCAGAGGGACCAACAGAAAAGCGAAAGCCTTGCAGACTTCATCGCTGACCTCCGGAACTTGGGTGGCCTCTGTGGGTTTTCAAACCTCAAGGAAGCCTTACGAGACCGCATGGTTCTGGGATTAGATGACCACACGACACAGAGCAAGATCATGGCCAAAGGGGACATTGATCTTGCAGATGCCATCGCAGACGCTACTGCAGCAGAAGCAACCAGGAAGTCGGCCGCTCGAATATGCCGCACCAACGCACCGCTCCGTGAACTCGCAAATAATACTTCGCCTCGTCCAGAGAGGCACTCAACAATGGCGCACCATGAGGACCTAGAATCCCCATCAGAAAGTGATGAGGAAGAGGTCAACCGACTCCGGTCAGAACGAGACCAACGAAACCAACGATTCCCGCGTCAATGCGCGGGTTGTGGGGCAAACCACCCACGATCTGATTGCAAATTCCTCGACGCACTCTGCTGTTCCTGTGGAAAGAGAGGCCACATCGCAAAGGTCTGTAGAAGCAAGCAAGGTTCCAGCCCAATTCAGAAGGAAAATAACTACCGCCAGTCTACAGGAAATCCTCCTGTGAGCCGAGATCGCCAGAACCACCAATGGAACAACCACTACTACTACAGAAATAAAGCACTTGCCGCCTCAACTAGACGGGAAGAAACACACCAGACTATCACCATCAGTCACGCATCATCCCTAGATGCGAGAAAGATCCGAGTAAGGGTCGCCATTGAGAACCAACCTTGCATAATGGAAGTCGACTCAAGGTCGTCTCTCTCAATGGTATCCTGGAAGACCCTCCAACAACTAATTCCGGCCATCCGTCGTCAGGATCTCAGCCCCCAAAGAATCATACTCAAAGATTACCAGGGCAACAGAATCCCAGCTCCAGCCAAGTCCAAGTCGTCAGCTCCAGCCAAGTCCAAGTCTCCTTCAAAAATCGTACCGCATCACTACCGCTGACCATCGTCGATCGTGACTGGCCTAGTTTGTTAGGCCTACAATGGTTCGCCCCGCTCGGGATCGAGGTAGCTGGCATTCACCGAGCCGAGAGCGACGACTGGGAGGAGTCTCTCGTCCAAAAATTCCAGGACATTTTTTCAGAAGAGCTAGGCAAGTACAAGGGGACCCCAATATCGTTTAGCCTTAATCCTGAAATAGCTCCCATCCGCCTTAAGCCTTGTCGGGTGCCTTTTGCACTCAAACCAAAGATCGACGAGCAGCTCAATAAATTAATAGCCCAGGGTGTTTTAGAACCAACCGACCACGCCCGTTGGGAAACCCCAATAGTAACACCCATCAAACCGGATGGGTCATTGAGAATTTGTGGGGATTATCGGGCCACCCTGAACCACGCACTTCAGCAGAGTGCTTACCCGGTGCCGGTGGTTCAACATCTTCTCCACTCCCTGGGTGGTGGGAAAATATTCACAAAATTGGATTTAGCGCAGGCATACCAACAGTTACCCGTAGATGTGGAAACTGCGGAAGCACAAACTATCGTTACGCACAGAGGCGCCTTTAAGTGCAATAGGCTCCAATTCGGAGTGAGCGTAGCCCCAGGAATTTTTCAAAGTCTGATGGAGAGACTATTACAAGGCGTAAAAGGAGTTGTGCCATATTTTGATGATGTGTTAATTGCCGCCCCGAATAGAGAAGTTTTAGAAAGGCGTCTCAGAATGGTTCTCCAGAAATTCAAAGACGCCGGCCTCAAGGTTAAAAAAAATAAATGTCAACTGTGTACCGAGAGGGTGGAATTCCTTGGATACCTTCTCGATAGTCAAGGAATCCATCCCTGTGATAAAAAGCTAAAAGCAATTAAAAACACCCCAACACCTAAGAATAGAACAGACCTCCAAGCCTTTCTGGGGCTCATTAAATTTTACAACATCTTCTTGCCCCAGAAGGCGACCGTAGCTGAGCCCCTACACAGACTTCTCAACAAAAGAGCAACCTGGGTCTGGGGACATCGAGAGGAACGCGCTTTCCGACAAGTGAAAGACTTACTAACCTCCGACGCTGTATTGATGCAGTATAACGAGACTTTACTTTTGACTATTACATGCGACGCTTCACCGTTTGGAGTAGGAGCAGTTTTAAGTCATGTATTACCAAACGGAAATGAAGCACCTATTGTGTTTTTCTCACGTACATTATCAAGGGCCGAAAGGAACTATAGCCAACTCGATAAAGAGGCTCTTGCTGTTGTATCGTCTGTAAAGCGTTTTCACGAATACGTGTATGGATGACCATTTACTATAATTACGGATCACAAGCCATTGCTTGGTATTATAGCGGGAGACAAACCAACCCCCTATATCTTATCGCCAAGAATGACTCGCTGGTCAGAGTTCCTAGCTGCCTACAGTTATCTACTGGAACATCGCCCGGGGAAAGCCATTCCCCACGCTGACGCTTTAAGCCGTTCCCCACTTCCGGAAGCCGTCAACGACCCAGCTCCAACCCTCACGATGCTCCAAATTGAAACGCTGCACTCGCCGCCGCTAACGGCGAGAGACATCGCCATCGAGACTAAACGGGATCCTGTCCTAGCACGAGTTCTCAGCTGGGTAGAACAAGGGTGGCCACTCGACCAACTCCACGACAACTTCGCGCTGTTCAAAAACCGGCAGACAGAACTTTTCTCTCAGAAGGGCTGCATTCTCTGGGGAGATAGAGTCGTCGTCCCAGAGAGGCTACAACAGACCGTTTTAGCAGTGTTAACATTGTTTACCCTAACTGGTTTGGGTAAAAAATAATAAATAAGTTATCATGGTTTGTTGGTTAAAGTGTGTGTAACTTTAACTACAAGAATGTAATTAAGGGTGTGGTTGTAAAAGCACCATAAAAGAAGCAAGTCAATTGCAGCTCTCTCTCTCTCTGGCTTAATGATCCCTAATTACTGGATTGATTGATGACTGCGTTTTTCCTTACTGGAACGGAGGAGAGAAAGGAGTGTTGATTTCTCAACGGAGAGAAGAGATAATACGGACTGATTTATTGTAAGTGAACTGACATTGGCTATTCAACACGGACTTTGCAAATTGAGTATCCCCGACTGGACTGACTGAAATGATACATGACTAATGGACAGTTTATTTTGACTATGCTATAATTCCTAATGGAATAAACTATATTTTTAATAGCACAAGCGTATCTGTTTTTTTTACTGCGTGTTAACTAAAATACAAACTTATCTCACACATTTACCTGTCTTCCTATCTGACTACGCTACACATTCTGTTTAGTTTGTTTTCCTTAACACTTGTTGGGGAATTCAGGCTTAACACTGGTTATGGGCCCAGAGACTGCAAAATCAGTTTAACTAGGATAAAAAACAGGTTTATGTAAAAAGTGAGATTTTGTGTTGTTACACGTTACAGTAAACAGACAGCTGTGTTTTTATTAATTATAGTTTTATATCCATATATTGAAACATGGCACAAATCAGTCTACAAAGTTTGTCCCTTATATCCAAGCTGGATGGAACAAACTATGTTTCATGGTCTATGAAATGTAGTCTACTTCTATGAAGAGAAGGTCTGTGGAACATAATTGAAAACCCACCAAACGTAGAGGAATGGGATACTGAAAATGAGGAAGATAGTAAAAAGATAGAAGACTTTAAACAAAAAAATGAACAAGCTCTTTGCATCATAGGACTAACACTATCTGATCAGCAACTTGTTCATATACGTGGAGAGCAAACAGCTGTTGGGTGTTGGCAAAAACTGAAGAGGATTTATGTCCGAGATAACGTTGGTGCTCACATAAATCTAACACGGAAGCTTTTCCGGACGCATCTCCAAAAGAATGGTGATATGCTGAGTCATTTGAATACTATGAAAAGCATTTTTCAAGAACTGCACGAGAAGGAGCTTATTTTCTCTGAACTACACCAGGTCTACATAATTCTATCTTCATTAGACGAAAGTTTTGATGACTACGTAACTTCCCTTGAAATTTTACCTAAAGAAAGCCTAACTTTAACTGATATCACTGGCAGATTGATTGAAGAGGCCAGAAGAAGGCTTGAAAGAGATCAGTTAAGGAGGGAGCAACCTCAAAAGGAAGATAATGAACCTACTGCATACGCAATTAAAAAGTGTTTTAATTGTGGAGGAAGAGGACATTTGGCAAGATTTTGTAAGAAAGCAAAGCGCCAGAATGCAAGTCAAAATACTGGAAGTCATCAAAGAAAAAGTAAAAATTTTGAGTTAGCCATGTATAGTAATGGAGTTGTGAAAAATAATTTATGGGTGGTTGACAGTGGAGCATCCCACTGTATAACAAATGATAACAAAAAATTTTGTAAAAATGTCAATGAGTTCACAGCATATCTCATTGGCAAACGACTGGAAAATGAAAGCAAAAGCTGAAGGTATTGCACATTGTTCTTGTATAAAAGAGAACGTAAAAATGTTATATGTACCTCAACTTAAATTTAATTTGCTTTCAGTTAGAATGTTGGTTAGATTAGGATACGTAGTTACCTTTAGGGTAGATGCTTGCTTAATTGAAAAGGAAGGTAAGAAAATTACTGCATCTTTAAGAGGTGAATTGTATGTGTTAAATGATAATGGTTTAGAGGTGGCTAACATGGTTTATGATAATAAGAAACCTCATGATGAATGTATTCACTTGTTACACCGACGGCTAGGTCATTTAAATTTTAAAATGATTAAGAGAACTGTTCAACTATCTAAAGGAATAAGTTTGAAACCTTGTAATAAGTATTTGCAATGTTCTGCTTGCAATCAAAGCAAAAGCAAAGTCATACCGGCAAATAGAGTTGATGGATTTACTACCAAAGAACCTTTAGAGGTAGTATTTGCCGATATAATAGGTCCTAAAAAACCAAGTGTAGGTGGTGCTCGATACATATTAAGCATAATGGACCACTATTCTAGGTATGGTTTCTATTTTCTAATGAAGAGAAAAACTGAAATGTATCTAAATTTCTTTAATTGGTTAAAATTTGCAGAGAGGAAAACTAAAAAGAAATTAGTAACTCTTATAACAGATAATGGTGCGGAATTTACAAATAATAAATTCCAGAGTAGACTTAGGATGGCAGGTATTCAACATAAAAAGTCTGCACCATATAGGCCTCAACATAATGCCTTTATAGAGAGACGAGGCCAAACACTGCAATCAATGGGACGGACTATGTTGTCTGATTCAGGATTACCTGACAATTTGTGGGGAGAAGCTATAATGTGTGGTAATCACATATTAAATAATGTTGTTAATTCAACAACAGGTGAATTACCATTCACACTGTGGCATGGTAGGAAACCTGATTTAAGTTACATTCACACATTTGGTGCACCAGCATGGGTGCATATCCCTACACAACTCAGAAACAAAAGACAGCATAGAGCTAAAAGATTATTTTTTGTTGGATATCAATCAAACCATAGATCTTATAGATTCTGGGAACCAGGTACATCTAGAGTATACTGCAGTGCTAGTGCACAATTCCTAGAACATATAGGATGGAATAGATTAGAGCAAGATTCAGATAATGATGTATTTATAGAACTCAACAAGAGGCAGAAAGAAAAGACTAGTTATAAGAAAAGTCTAATTAAAGAAGAAGTCCACAAAGAGCAAATAGAATCAGAACAAGAGGAAATAATTGATCAAGAAGAGATAGATAATCAAGAACAGGAAATAAAGGAAAGTCCATCTGTAAGTCCTGTAATACCTAGACGCACAACACGTGTAACCAGACCACCTGAAAGGTATCAGGCAAGTATAGTTTGCCAAGTAAATAAAGTTCCTACTAGTATAGATGAACTTAGGATGTATCCTGTAAAGGATCAGGAGGATTGGCAAAAGGCAATGGAAAAAGAGTTAAATTCATTAAAGGAAATGAAAGTATATGAAGATACCAAATTACCTCCAGGAGAAAAATCCATTGGGTGCAAATGGATATTCAAAGTAAAGACCGGAAATAATGGGACAGTTACTTATAAGGCTAGGTTAGTAGCTCAAGGATTTAATCAAAATGCATTTGATTATGATGAGGTATTTGCACCAAATTTAAAGGCTACAACTTTAAGAGCAGCTTTAGTGTGGGCAACTAAGAAGAATTATATCGTTAACCATTTAGACGTAGAAACTGCCTATCTACATGCACCATTGCAGCATACAATATATTTGAAAAAACCAGTTGGTATAAATGATAATAAAGCAGATAGCAATGATTGTTGGAAACTCAAAAAGAGTCTATATGGATTGAAACAATCTGGCTATGAATGGAACCAATATATTGTGAAAGAATTAAACAATATAGGGTTTAAATCTAGTTTAGCAGATCCATGTATGTTTAAAAGAGAAAATAATGGAACGGTGTCATTATTGTTATTATTTACAGATGATATTGCTTTGATTACTAATACCAATAATGAAGCTACTGAGATTATTTCATTATTAGCCAAAAAGATAAAATTAAAGCATTTAGGTGAAATTAAAAAGTATCTAGGATTGACAATTAGCAAAACCAAAAATGGATTTAAAATATCTCAAGAAGATAAAATTTGCCAATTAATTAAATTGTATAAAATGGAACTTTGTAAGCCAGCAAAGACTCCAATGAGTCAGGAAGTTTGCCAAACTGATGCTCAAAGTCCCAAATTCGATAAGACCATCTATCAATCTTTGATTGGTAGCTTATCATATATAAGCAATTGGTCAAGGCCAGATATTGCTTATAGCAGTGGTCCCCAACCTTTTTTGTACCAGGGACCGGTTTCAAGCAGAAACACTTTTTCATGGACCGGGGGGGGGGGAGGCTTCGGTTTCCTCCCAGCTCGTTCCTCTCTCAGTCGCTCTCTCGCTGCTCCACCAGCCCAGGAAGAAACTGCTTCAAAGAAGCCGGGGGTGGCTTTTCCTGTCGCCGCAGCTCCTCCGAAGCACCCGTTTCACCCCCACCCGCCCACCCACGCGCAGTTCAACCCAGTGCTCCGTTCTGCCTGCCTGCCTGCCTGCCTGCCTGCCTGCCTTAGTTTCTGGTTGTTTGGGAGCAGCTTCGGCTGAGAATAATAACTATTCGCCTCTTTTACTCAGCCGAAGCTGTTCCGAATCAACCATTAATGAAGGCAGGCAGGCAGGCAGGCAGAACGGGGCACTGAATTGAACCGCGCGCGGGCAGGCGGGGTGGGGGTGGGGGTGAAACGGGCACTTCGGAGGAGCTGCGGCGACAGGAAAAGCCACCCCCCCGGCTTCTTTGAAGCAGTTTCTTCCTGGGCTGGTGGAGCAGCGAGAGAGCGACTGAGAGAGGAACGAGCTGGGAGGAAACCGAAGCCACTGAGCCAGAGAGCAGGACAGGCTTCGGTTGCTTCCTCCCTCCCCTTCTTTCATTTGTGTCCTTGATCCCCGATCCCAGCAGCATTCACCGAAGGCGAAGAAAGCTGCCATTTTTTTAAAAAAAATTTCTTTGCGGCCCGGTACAGAGTGCTCCACGGACCGGTACCAGTCCGTGGCCCAGTGGTTGAGGACCCCTGGCTTATAGTGTTAATCAGCTGGCACGATTTAATAATGATCCACATCAATGTCATTGGCAAGCATTAAAGAGAATTTTAAGATATCTTAAAGGAACAATGCACCATGCATTGTATCTAGAGCCAAAAGGTGATTTGATTCTTAGTGCCTATGCAGATGCAAGTTTTGCAACTGACATAAACACTAGAAAATCAACATCTGGGATGGCTATATTATTTGGTAAGACACTAATAGGGTGGAGATCAATCAGACAACAGCATATCAGCTTATCCACGATGGAAGCAGAATTTTCATGTCTGTCATTACTATTCACTGACTTAATTCTGTACAAACAGTTATTATTAGACATGGGTATAACTGTTAAAGATTCCATTATTGTGTACGAGGACAACCAGGCAGTCATACAGTTAGCTACTAATATTGCTGTAAAGACTAGATCAAAGCATACTGATTTAAGATACTTAAATGTTACAGAATCTGTGAAAAATGATCTAATTAAACTAGAGTACTGCATGACGGAAGAAAACATTGCAGACCAGTTTGCAAAAGCTCAAGGTGTAGTAAAATATAAAGAGAGTTGTAACAATTATGATTTAAAGGTGTAAATGATTATATTATTATAATATTATTATTATTACCCAAAAGGGGAGAATGTTAGGGATAACATTGTTTACCCTAACTGGTTTGGGTAAAAAATAATAAATAAGTTATCATGGTTTGTTGGTTAAAGTGTGTGTAACTTTAACTACAAGAATGTAATTAAGGGTGTGGTTGTAAAAGCACCATAAAAGAAGCAAGTCAATTGCAGCTCTCTCTCTCTCTGGCTTAATGATCCCTAATTACTGGATTGATTGATGACTGCATTTTTCCTTACTGGAACGGAGGAGAGAAAGGAGTGTTGATTTCTCAACGGAGAGAAGAGATAATACGGACTGATTTATTGTAAGTGAACTGACATTGGCTATTCAACACGGACTTTGCAAATTGAGTATCCCCGACTGGACTGACTGAAATGATACATGACTAATGGACAGTTTATTTTGACTATGCTATAATTCCTAATGGAATAAACTATATTTTTGATAGCACAAGCGTATCTGTTTTTTTTTACTGCGTGTTAACTAAAATACAAACTTATCTCACACATTTACCTGTCTTCCTATCTGACTACGCTACACATTCTGTTTAGTTTGTTTTCCTTAACACTTGTTGGGGAATTCAGGCTTAACACTGCACGATGGACATCCGGGCATTGTGCGCATGAAGGCGCTCGCACGGAGCTACGCGTGGTGGCCGGGCATCGACAAACAGATCGAAGCCTGGGTAACCACGTGTCAGAAGTGCCAAGACGTCAGCAACGCCCCACCTAAAGCGACGCCAAACGAGTGGGAAACCCCTCGGGGTCCGTGGTCCCGCATCCACATTGATTTTGCAGGACCCACCAAAGGACACACTTTTCTACTAACAGTGGATGCCTATTCCAACTGGCTAGAAATACATAAAATGAAGACAACCACAACTGAGTCAGTCATTAACAAACTGAACAAATTGTTCGCAATGCATGGGTTACCAGACGTTTTAGTTTCTGATAACGGGCCCCAGTTCACTGCCCTGGCATTTGAACAATACCTAGCAGACTGGGGCATCCGCCATGCGCTAACCTCACCGGCGCACCCTGCGGCCAACGGACGGGCAGAGTGAATGGTCCAATTCGTCAAAAAAACACTACAAAAAATGGATTCTGGAGACATCGACGACAAGCTGAACCGAATCCTGCTTCTTCGCCGAGTCCTCCTGCACCGAAACGGAACCACCCATACCAGAATCAGACTGCAGACAGAAACCAGTGGAACAGCAAAAATCAAACAGGCAGGTGAAACGACCTGCATATCTACGCGATTATATCACCACATCCCTCAAACGGAACCTAGGGGGGAGGGGTGTTATGAACTAACATAAACGTATTTTAATAAAGCTTGACAACCTTGATAGAAAAGCAGGCTCATAATCCTGCACTTTTGATTGGCCCGTGGATAGCGAGCTGGGATTGGTCCTTACGGAGCAACCTGATTGGCTATTAGCGGAACGTCTCTCATTGGGTACAATTTAAACGTTTTAACGTAAGTCATTGGTTAATGGGACAGCAGCCAGCCCTATAAAAGAGCTGCTGCTGCCCAGGGTTTTTGCTCTGTTCCTGATCGTTAATAAAGAGTTGAAGTTCACTGTTCACTGCCTCGTCTCTGTTCCTTGCACCCATGCCCAGAATATAACAGTTTAATGGTGTAATGAACCACATGGCTTGGAGCTCCAAAGTGAAAAGGATGATCACATGCTTCAAGGTGAAGGAAAAGAGCAGGGAGGGCCAAGATGCTGAGAGACCCTTATATACCCTCTGTTGGGCCCCACCTCAACGTTTCCTGTTCCTGTGCAAGAAATGTATCCCATTGGCTGTCAGACTTCCAGGGGCAGGGGTCTTAACTAACTTTGTAGGTTTTGTCTGGACCACATGGCTTCACCTGATACAATCTTCCCAGGCCAGGTGGTGAGATGGGTAGAGGCCTTTATTATGTAGAATACTCCAGCCTAGGCCTTAATGCGGAGGGGGCTGAGTTTCTGCCTCTCTGAAGTGAGTTTCTGTTTCTGAGTTTCTACTCTTTTTAGGGGAAATATTCTGCCTTTTTAATATTTCCTAGCATACTTCATTTTTCTAGCAGTAGAGTGGGTGCTAACTTCCTATAGTGTTAAATGTTTTGTTATAGGCCAGGGGTGTCAAACTAAAGGCCCATGGGCCAGATTCAGCCCATGGGGTGCTTAGATCCAGCCCTTGGGGCTGGGCTGGAAATAGCAAAGGACTGTTCTGCAGTGCCTCTGTTGGCAAACATGGGGCATGGGTGGGCTGCTGTGAGGCCCATTTTCAGCCTGGTCTCCTGCAGCACCCTGCCAGTCAAACAGAGCATGGGGGCGTGTGCGTGGGTTAAAGTTTTAGCTGGTAGGGTGCTGCAGAAGGCTGTCCAGGGTGAAAATGGGCCACCTAAAGCCCCATTTTGGCTGTCAGGGTGCTGCAGGAGGGTGTTTATCCTGTCTCCCCACCCAGCCGGCCCATGGAGGACAATTATAATGCTGATCCGGCCCCCCCAAGAAATCCAGTTTGACATCTCTACCTAAATAATCTGTACAAGCATTTATCTATTGCAGAGAAAGAGATTGGGAAAATCTAAGAAGAATAAGACCAGGAGGAACCATAAGGTTTGTTAGAAAGTCCATCTTGGAAGCTTAGAAAAAAAGTCCTTTGAAGAGGAAATCCATAGTAGAAACTATTTTAATTTCTTATATTTTTCCAGTGTTGAAAATGACCAAGTGAAGACAGATCAGTGATAGCTCATGGAGAATATTGAAGGTTCCTTGAATCATTTAGGAGTCCCTGACCTGGGCTGAAAAAACTCTGTTAATGGCAGCTAGTAATTACATTAGGTTTTTCAACCCAGATTTATTATCCCTAGATTCTTATTGACGAGTCCCAAAACCAGCATGTTAATCCAAACATGATACTAGTATAGATCAGTTTTATACTATAAATTTCCATTTGAAAGGGAATGAATCTGAGGAAAAAGTTACTGGCAAAAACAGAAAGGCAAAACAGAAATGCTGTTCCTTTTTTCCTCAATCTTGCAGGTGTTCTGAAATTGTCAGAGGCCATAACATTAGATCTCTTTGCAATGTTCTTTAAATCTACAAATGAAACTAATGGTGAGAACAATATAGAATTTACATTGAAATAATAGAAAGTACTTGTAGCTCAGGTTTTAGATTTTGGCAGTGGTTTGCTCTCCAAACTTGTTTTAATTTAGTTTCTGAATGTTTCATTACCAGACTAGGTAACATCAGCAGCAGGTTTTTCTTATCCTATTCTCCTTAGTTTATAAATGTCTTGTGTGCCAGTGTGGTCAGTTGGACATTTGATTGCTTGTTTGTCTGGAGCTATATTGAAATTCTCAGCAGCTGATTGGTTCTTTGTAGATTGGTCGTTGGAATGGTCTGGTTTCCTTATCTATTGGCCCTGATGGCTTATGTGCATTCTTCTTAATAAAGCTCTCCACTACCATAGCAGAACCCCTAAGCATGATATATGAGATTTCATTCAGAACCAGCTCCTTACCAAACCTATGGTCTTTAGCAACGGTCATCCCTATTTTCCAAAAAGGTGACCCCTGCCTGGTTGAAAACTACAGACCAATCTCATTGTGTTGTGTCACGTGAAAAGTTATGGAATCAATTATTAATCAATGCATTATCTTCCGCCAGGGGTGGGATCCGCCAGGGTTAACTACAAGTTTGGTCATATACAAGGTTCGGTGATTTACGATGTGCTTCCCTGCACGCTGCCGGCGGGCACCTGTAAATCATCATCAGCATGCTGTGTGCAGAGAAGCAGCCTTTCAAAAAGCCCCTTTTTCCTGCTTTTTTAACTGCAGCTGTGCCGTGCACAGCAGCTGAAGTTGAAAAAAATCAGGAAATAAAAGTCAGGTGGGTGGGTGGGTGGGCAAAAACATCAGCAGACATAGAACTGGTTCTATGTCTGCTGCTCTTCAGGGCTACCGGTTCTACAGAGGTGGACAGAACTGGTAGAAACCCACCCCTGCCTTTCACCTAGAGTGAAACAACTTTCTCTCCAATAAACAATTTGGTTTCAGAAAAAAATTGTCCTGCATTTTGCAACTTCTGCACTGCAAAAACATATGGACTACACTACTTGACCAACGTAAAGCAATAGATGTAATTTACATTGACTTCTGCAAAGCCTTTGACTCAGTGATACATGACAAACTACTATTAAAATTAAATTCTTACGGCATTTCCATATCCCTTCACAGGTGGATTACTGCCTTCCTGTCAAACAGGCAACAAATAGTAAAAATAGGAAATGCGCTATCAAACCCTGCACCAGTTATCAGCAGTGTCCCCCAAGGGAGCGTTCTAGGACCCACACTCTTTACACTCTATATAAATGACCTTTGTGATCACCTTATTAGCAACTGCGTCCTCTTTGCTGATGATGTCAAACTATTTAACACCGCAGTCAATGCTACCGTCCTTCAAAAAGACCTTCATTATGTGTCTGAATGGTCTAATAGTTGGCAACTCTAAATCTCGACCAACAAATGCTCTGTCTTACACACTGGCAAAAAAAATCTATATACCAAATACAAGCTAGTCATGTCACTTTTTTCAGTGCCATTGTAAATTTGAATGGTCACTAAATGAACTGTTGTAAATCAAGGATTATCTGTACAAAAATAAAAAAATGAACTTCTTTGCTTGCAAAAAGCTGCCTTAAATACCAATCATTAGATTAAACCTACCTGCAAGCCAGAGTTACAAATCAGGCAGGGTGCCATAAGACCTCGAGGAATGAAAATAGTTAAAATGCAGTGATAAATATCAAGCAGCCAACTCTTACTCATAAAGTGAAACCTTTTAGCAGAGAGGTCATTTAAGCTCTCCAGAAAGAGCACACCCAGGAAAAGCAATCCTTAGATTCATTTGCATCACTTAAAGATACAAGCTGGTCTCACTCATCTCACAAGATAACCTAAGGAAATCATCCAGATTTAAGGAAAGATCACATGCCCCCCAGAAAGGCAGTAAAAAAAAATCAGTGCCAAGCTTGCATCCTGCCTCTTGAAAGTATAACCCAAAAGGACAGTGCCACATAGTACTAAAGAAGGAAGACCCCCCTCCCCAGATAGAAAAAGAAACCATGAGGCAGGAAAAAATTCAAACACAATACAAATAATTAAATCACAACAGTAGCTGTTGCTTGTTGAAGCTGAATAGGGAAAATTATCCCATCAATAAACCCAGGATTAAACGTCACCAAGCACAGAATTAACCTTCACCAAAAACCAGTTTTAGACCAAAACTCAGAAAGGGTATGTAAACTCACGTTTGAATGTCAAACTAGCCAAGAAGCCTTGCTGAATGTCACTCATCTTAGTTCCCTGTCACTAAAAGCTTTGCTTCATTATTCAATGATTTCTTCAAAGTGCTGATTGTCCAGGGAAGTATTACCTCCCAACAGCAGTGTAAAAATCTTAAAACAACCCTTCCCCTTTAAGAAAGTCAAGCCTCAAAAGCTCCAGAGACAGGAAGTCTAGGCTGTTTGGCAAGAATGTAATAAGGGTGGAAAAAAACAAAAGGAGATTGCTTCTAACTACCAGTTCTCCGAACTGCTTAGAAAGTTAACGAGGGGTTCTATAGAACCAGACAGAACCGGTAGAATCTCACCCCTGGATATGACCTTGTTAATGACCCTCACTCTGTCAAGGACCTTGGAGTTCTCATATTGAATGACCTAAGTGCCAAAGCTCACTGCAACTGTATTGCCAAAAAGGCTTTAAGAGTTGTAAATTTAATTTTACGAAGCTTCTCCTCTGGTAATACTGATTTGCAAACTAGGGCATTCAAAACCTTTGCTATACCAATACTTGAATTCAGCTCTGTTGTCTGGAGTCCACACTGTATATCAGACAGAAATACAATTGAGCGAGTCCAGAAGTATTTTACCAGAAGAGTACTGCATTCCTCTGTTCGCAATAGAATATCCTACACCACCAGACTTGAGATTCTACGCTTAGACAACCTTGAACTATGCCAGCTAAGATTGGACTTAAGCATAGTACATAAAATCATATGTTACAATGTCTTATCAGTTAATGAATATTTCAGCTTTAACCTCAACAACACAAGAGCACACAACAGATATAAACTTAATGTAAACCACTCCAAACTTGATTGCAGGAGGTATGATTTCAGCAACAGAGTGGTCAATGTCTGGAACTCACTACCTGATTCTGTTATCACCTGCTCAAACCCCCACTCCTTTACCCTCAAACTAACCTCTATTGACCTCACACCATTCCTAAGAGGTCTGTAAAGGGCGTGCATAAGTGCACAATCATATCTACCATCCCTGTCCTATTGTCCCCAATTATTAGTTTCTATTTCTTATATTTAAACTTATGTTTATTCTTATTTCTATTGTATTGTAAGCTTCTGACAAAATAAATAAATAAATAAATAAAATAAAAATATTCATATATTGGAAATAGATAATTATGCTTGTTAATTGCTCCTTTGGTAGAATACCAAGCTTCAATAAATTCATGTGCATGGCGGCTGTTAGCATGGCCAATGATTTTTGTTCCTTCCAAATCGAACTGGTATTGTTTATTATCAGTGTGTTATAGGATCAGGGATTTTTGATCATTCCGTTTAACTGCTAGTTGATGTTCATTAACCCTTGTTCTCAATTTGTCTTCTTGTTTGTCCCACGTAGAATTGTTTACAATTATTACAATTGATTTTGTATGCTATGTTGCTGTTGTCTTCTTTCTGTATTTTGTCTTTGACTTTATAGCTCTTTTCTGAGTGTAAATGTTGGTTTGTGAACTATCATTATTCCTAGGGTATATTCCTTGTAATATTCTGGCAGCCATTTCGGATGTTCCTTTGATGTATGGCAGGACTTGCTTTTGTGTTGTGGTTGGTTGTGTATTTTGTCAGGGTTTGGATGGCAAGGATCGTGTTATGAAATTTTTTGGCTAGCCATTGCAGAGTAAACATTGAAAACATGTTTTTTTTCTTAATAACTTGGTGCTGCAGTGTGTTTTGGCTCTTTTGAAAAGGATCTGGATGTAGCTCTTCTTGTGTGCAATGGGGTGGTTGCTTGTGAAATTTAGAATTTGATCTGTGTATGTGGATTTTCGGTATATGCAGCTTGTTAGTTTGCTGTTACCTTGTCTCCTTATGTCAATATCTAGGAAGGAGAGTCCTTGTTTTTTTTCTTCCGCACATGTAAAACTGATCCCAGTAAATACATTGTTTTAAGTGGATGGTGTGTCTCTTCTAATCTAGTGCGTTTGATGATGGCAAAAGTGTCATCTACATCTACATAACATATCTAAAATTTTGCTGGATGGTTGGCAGGATTGTGCGTTCACGTTTCTGCATTACTGCTTCTGCTATTAGGCCAGATATAGATTTGGAACATATGGAACATACATGTTCGGAGGCAATATATAACCTGCTCCACAGCCATTGGAGATTGATAGATAGCAATAGAACTTAGACTTAAATACCACTTCACAGTGCTTTGCAGCCATTTCTAAGCAGTTTACAGAGTAAACATAGTGCACCCAACAATCTGGGTCCTCATATTACCAACTTCGGAAAGATGGAAGGCTGAGTCAAGTTTGAGCCTGGTGAGAATCAAACTACCAAACTGCTGGCAGCAGGCAATCAACAGAGGTAGCCTGCCATACTACATTCTAACCACTGTGTCACCATGACTATTGCTTTTGTGACTTACTCATTGCTTTCTCAGAGGCAACTTTTTAATGGTTATATGAAGCATGCTTTTCATTTAATATTTCAGGTAGTGTTATGTTTTTAAAATATATGAGTATTTAAGAATTCACAGAAAATTGATATTGCACCAGAACTATTGTAAATCAACACAAATATACTAAGCAAAAACTGCTCTATTGTATTTGCATTCCAGTGTCTGATGTTTGTAAGTCACGGGTTCTGCATAATTGTGTCTTGACATTACAACATGCATTTCACCACTTTCCTCTTTATGATGCTTTTTGCAGACACCTATTTTCTGTAAATGCAATATTTATTTAAATGTATCTTAATTGGTAACTTTGTGAGAGTATGTATCTAGGGAACATACAATGGGGAGAAAGAGAAAATAGGGGACAAATGGCATGAAACAAAAATGTAGTTTTAGTTTCATGCTCTGCTGACTCAACAGAAACAGTTACATTCCAATTTCTAAGCCATTGAAGACCCCAAAACAACCAAAGTGCAGAGGGTATAGCTCTAGAAATTTCATTCTATAGTAAATAAAACAAAGTGACAAAAATAATAACTTTATTTGCAATTGAGAAAACCCATTATATCTAATGGTCCTTGATGTCTTTTTTCAATAAAGTTATGTGAAATGAAGCATTGTTTCTCCAAAACTATTTCTTTCATGGGGATGGTAAACATATAGAAAACTATTGCAAATATTTATGGGAATAAAGAGTTAATGGTTAATTTAGGTTGCTCTTTTCATGAATATTTCATTTACAGCTTTTTGCTCTTATCAGAGCAAATCATATTAGATAGGTTCTTTGTCAGATTTAGAATAACATTCTAATTTATCTCTTGGGTAGAATTGGTAAATATAGAGACAATTTGTCAGGCTTTAAATTTTCAGGAAATGTGTTATACTTGTCATCCTATAGACTCTTTATATAACTTGTCATTTGTTTGAATTTTTAGTTATAGATCCATGAAACCAGTGGGAATTAATTTAATAATGACTAGGGATGAGCAGGCCAGGGTAGGTCTTAAATGATTACTTTCGGGATTTAATCTGAAAAACTATTATTTCTAAATTAGAAATTGGATCAGGTCAAACAACAGCTGTACTTACTTTCTAATGTTATAAAATAACAGAGGGGATCTTCCTTCCTACCTTCCTTTTAATGTCACATTTATATTAAAGCTTCTAATGAATTATGTACATGAAAAGTCCAAAAATTGCATTATTTGCCTCTCTCCAATTTCAAGCTGAGCCTTAGATCATGTTTCATCTGACAAGGCTTGAAGATTGGTATTGCAACATGTTTGTGGTAAACTTCAAATAACTGTAATAGTATATGCAAATTACCTTGGAGATGGAGAGGGGGAGAGATGCTGCATAGAGAATGAACAGATAAAAGAGAGCATAGCCTTAGCTGTCTAATGGGTATAGAAATAGAAACAAATAACCTCTAGCTTCTTAGGCTGTAAAAGAGACAGCGGAATATTTGTACTATGAAACTTGCAAGATTGATGTCAGCCTTCCCAGTAGACCTATCAGGAAACATGACAAGCGGAGTTAATTCTACCTTTTTCTAAGGCTATATTAACTATATCTTGCACATCTGATAGTATAAATATCTTGTCAGGTCTTTTTCAACCTGAGAAGTTAGGGAGACTCCTTTCTGGGGTTCTTACACAGCTCATTATAGAGCTAAGGCTATAACCTCTTTTAAGATAATTCCAAAGGCAGCATCTCTTGTTCTGCCTTCCAAGGTCATTCCCACATTACAAATAAAGAATGTAATATGGGTTTCATAAAATGATTAAAAAAAATCTGGATTTCTTTTTTAAAAGACTGAATGGGAAAAACGTGGATATGGGAATGGTTATTCCATTTATTTCCATAGAACTGCAAAGATACTAAATAACATCTTTTACATCATTATATATATGAGCTGTAATGGCAGTAGCATAACTGTACTCTCATTCAATGTTAAAATTATGTTGTTGTTATTGTCTATTAAGAACAGTCTCCCAAATGGTTCTGATTGGTACTCTAGCTGTCAGAAGGTTTCCAAAGATCTAAGATAATTAAATATATTGTTTAATGTATATGTGATAATATAACTTTTATAACTGACATTGACATTTTATGCATTTCTATTTTGTCCTATGCCTCTCTAGATGTTTGAACAATATGGATGTTGATGCTGAAATAAGTCTTCATCTTCACCTCAAGGTATTGTGAATGGGGATAAAAGGTGACATGGAATCTTCACTGTTTTTCACAATAAGAAACATTCAAACAAAAGATTGAAGTAGGGTTATCTAGAAGGTTGATCAAAGAAAGCAGTATCAAAAAATATATTCAGAGGAATTTCAGATTGACACAAAAGTATTATGTGAAGTATAGTTGTGAACAATCTCTATCTGCCTAATGCATCAATTGTTCATTATTTACTCTCTGTTCATATTATCTTTCTTGCCAGGAGCTTAGGCAGAGTTTGCAGAACTATTTACTGCCATTTTTCCTACAATAACAAGCCTGTGAAGCAGATAGGTAATGCTATGTTTTTTTTTAAAAAAAAAAACAAATTTTATTAATTTTTAAAGACAAACAAATCATCATTAACCATTACATACATGAACCTTTTTCCATTATGAATTTTACAAGTCAAATAAAACCTTATTTTATACAATATAGTTCTATTTTAGACCATTTCCATATGAGCATACAAATATCTCTTATCCAGTTTCTCTTTATTTCTCTTTACTCTTATTCAATTTCACTATTATTATTTCATCTATTTCTTTCTGACTTGGTTACCATTATTCTCATTCTGTATTTCTGCAAGGTTTTATTAATTCTCCCAGATACATAAACACACAACACACAAACATATAAAAGATCTTTTAGGAAAGTAACTTGGCCCCAGATACCTCTCTCTACATGGACTGCTCATCTTACATGTCATTACCTATTTTATTTACCATTCTATGTCTTCTATATTAGCTTCTCCACACATTTCACTTTTCTTAATTCTATCTTATTTAATCCATTTTAATTTAAGTCATTATATTTGTATCTTTTGTCCATTCTTTATTATCCATTTGTCTCATTCCCTATAATAATAATAATAAAAAAAATTCTCCTGAAATCACTAATCAGAGTATGATGCCTTTCTATCTTCCCCCTAAATTAACATTTAAAATAACACCTAATACCCAATCTGATTCTGCTTGGTACATTCTATCTACTAATTTTTTAAAAAGAAAAATAATAAATCCAAAATGATTAAATACATAGTTAAATAATAAATCTAAATATTGAATCTTGTAACATTCCAATTGCCTTTTCCAAAAACAAATGCTACAATAATAATTTTATAATAACATCAACACCATAGTCAATTAGACTCTTTAATTAAAACTCAATATTCTAAACATTCCCTTTAATATTTCATTAGATTTTAAAATCAATCATTACTAAACATTTCAATATTTTAATCTCTTATTAACTCTTAAACCATTCTAATTTTCTATTTCTAATACAAATGCTACAATACCATCTTATGTACCTTGCAGAATCTTTTTTAAAGAAATTATACTTTACCCTTTGTCCCTAAAAAAGATTCCTCTTTTCCCATCTGGTTTCAAAGCTTTGTGGCTTTTCTCCACCTTTTCCCTTTCTTTCTTCTCCCACCAGGCCTTTCTACCCCGCCTTCTCCTAGCCTCTGCCTTGCTAGCTTCCCTTCTCTGTTGTGTTCCTTTTTTCTTTTGTTTTCTATCATTATATTGATTTTGCATCTTATTTTTCTCTTTCTTGGGTGTTTTTTTTTAAATCTTAAGTCCTTCATTTTCCTTCCTCTCTTTCTTCTTTCTTTCTTAGTTAAATTTTGAGATTCATTAAAGATTTCTTCTTCTTCTTCTTCTTCTTCTTCTTCTTCTTCTTCTTCTTCTTCTTCTTCTTCTTCTTCTTCTTCTTCTTCTTCTTCTTCTTCTTCTTCTTCTTCCTCCTCCTCCTCCTCCTCCTCCTCCTCCATCTGTTGTTGTGTTTGTTGATAGATAGCAAGCACCATTTCTAAAAAAAGAAAAGCTTCTTTTACAGCATCCTTGCCATCTTTTTTTGTTTGCTCATATTCTTTTCTCAGTTCCTCAACAGAAAAAGCCATTATAAATCTTTTCTTTTCTTTTTTTCCCCTCTTTCTTCTTACAACAACCAAGATATTTCAAAAGTTAGAACAGTCCCAAAATCCCAAAGTCATCAATCAGTCCAAGCCAAAACAAAGTTCTCACTTTCTCTTCCTGGGGTAATATCAATAAAAAAAAACCAAAACCAAATCTGTATCTTAAAGCCTTATTGCAATAAATTTCGGTCTTCAAATCCTTAAGGCATCTCCTCCAACAAGATCTTAATATATATATATATATATATATATATATATATATATATATATATATATATATATATATATATATATATATATATATATATATATATATATTGTCCTCTCCCTTCCCACTTATCACAGAAAGCAAGTTTTTACCTTCTATAAAAGACAGGTTTCTCAGTATCCATTTGTTGATTCCATAGGGAAGGAGAGTAAACTTTCCTTTCAGCACCTCAAAATTGCCGCTTATTTTCTCTTCTGGAAAGTATCATTCAAAAAGCCATAATTTTCAGGATGTTAAATGTGTCTTAAAGTCCTGGGTCGACCAAGAAAAACTTTCACTTTAAAAAACTTTCTCCTCTTCCTCCTGCGCATTCTTGCCCAGCTGCCGGCTTCTTTGTGGCGGCCATTACGGACCGCCGCTGCACCGTCTTGAGAAAAGGGGGTTCTGCCGGCTGGGGAGGGGGTCTGCAACACCCCCAAACCCCTCTCTGGATCCCTCTATCTTCAGCCACCCCTGCAGGGCAGCCTTAGCCTCCAAACCCGTCTGGATCGGAGGCACCAAAACGGCTAAGCGCAGCAGGGATCGCGCAGTATCGCGAATCCCTGCCGCTAGCGAAGCCGACAAACCAGAAGTCAGGTAATGCTATGTTTTAAGAACTTGCCAGCAGTTCTCCTTCTGGTCCGCCGCCTGAGCGGGAGCGCCGATCGCTCCCATTGGCTGATGCCGTTTGACAGCCGGCTATAAAAGGGAGCTGTCAAACGGCATCAGCCGTCGCCGCCAGCTGGCTGTCAGATTGCCTCTGAAGCCGCGGCGACCCTTTATTCTCATGAATAAAGATTGTTAGCTTAACCTGGCTCCGTCTCCCTCTGTAACCGCCGCTCCACAACACTGGCGACGAGGGCGGGATACAGCAAAGACGTCCAGGCGAAACAATTGAGCCGAAGTCACACTAAGAAAGAGCTGAAGCTGCTAAGGGCTGATTGAAATTACCACCGCCGGCGCTCTCCAAAAGAGCGCGAACTTTAAAGCTCCACAGCTGAGGAGCCGAACGCCGCTGACAGGCACTACCAGAAACGCTTTTCTAAAAGCGACCTCTAATTTTCCTCACTCAGGAGACCGACTCTGCCACTCCAATGGCCTCAACTCTGACATTCCCGCATTTCCAGCCGGGACCAGAGACTTGGGAATCTTACATTAGCAGATTTGAATGTTTTTTAAATGCCATAGATTTGTCTAGGGCTACAGACCTGAGAAAAAGGTCTTATTTTTTAAGCTTCCGTGGGGCTACCGTTTTTGACACAGCCTCTGCGCTAGTGTCCCCACAACCCATTAAGGCTATCCCCTGGGATGAGTTGAAGGAAATTTTGTCAAACCACTATTTCCCCAGACCCTCTCAGATAGCTAGGAGGCTAGCTTTTAGGAGAAGGACTCAAGCTGAAGGGGAAACTGTGAGTCAATACATGGCAGCACTAAGATCAGCTGCCATACACTGCGGGTTCAGGGATTACCTTGAGGACATGCTGCTAGACCAAATTGTAGGAGGAGTTAGGGATTTGAAGCTCCAGAGGAGGTTATTGGCAAAGAAAGATCTGACCTTATCCCTAGCCATTGAGGAAGCCCAGGCTGCTGAGTTATCAGAAGTATCTGCAGCTAAGATTCAGGGGAGTACCACAAAACAAGGGCAGGCTACAATTCACTATGATGAGGTCTCCCAGGAAGAAATAGAAGAACCATTAGAGGTAAACCGCCTCACACGTCCCAGAACACCTCTGGGTCCACCAAGGAGAAACAGCAGCCAGTCCACCAAACAACAACCCCTTTGTACGAGCTGCGGGGGTAACCACCTTAGATCCACTTGCAGGTTCAGAAACGTTATCTGTCTGAACTGCCAGAAGAGAGGGCATATAGCCAGAGTATGTCAAGCCGAGCAGCCCCCTTCTCAAAAATCTCGATTTTCTGCCTCCTCCCAAAGGCAAGTAAAAAGCTGCTACACTTGTTATCACGTGGGCAGCTTCACCCGTAACCCTAACAAAATAAGCATTTCTCTTCTTATAGAAGGTAAGCCCTGCCAAATGGAGGTGGACACCGGGTCAACCCTCTCCATCATTGCGTGGACCACATTGAAGAAAATTCTGCCTTCGCTCTCAAGGAGGAAGCTGATCAACTGCCACCTGAATCTTCGGGACTACCAGGGAAAGACCATCCCAGTCCTGGGTAAGGGAAGATTCCTTATTCAATTCCAAAACTTTAGAGGTTACTTGCCACTGGTAGTTGTTCATGGTGCCCTACCTAGCTTGCTAGGACTAGATTGGTTCCCTGCCCTAGGTCTTAACATTACAGGAATTCACTCTGTGATAAACTCTGAAGTTGATGCCCTTTTTAATGACTACTCTGATGTTTTCAGCAGTGAACTTGGTTGTTATTCTGGCACTCCCATATCTTTCAATGTGGGTCCACAAGCCACCCCAATCCGTTTGAAACCTCGAAGGGTTCCTTTCGCCATTAGGCCTAAATTGGACGCTGAATTGGACAAACTCATTAGACAAGGAGTTTTGGAACAGGTAGATTTTGCCAAGTGGTAAACACCCATAGTCACCCCCTTAAAAAAGGATGGCAGCATGAGAATTTGCGCGGACTATAAGACGTCCCTCAACTGTTTCCTCCAAATTAGCGCATACCCAGTACCTGTAATCCAACACCTGCTTCACTCATTTGAACCAGGCATAATTTTTGCAAAATTAGACATGTCCCAGGCATACCAACAATTTCCTGTGGACCAGCACACTGCTGACCTTCAAACCATAGTAACACACAGGGGCGCTTTCAGATGTAAACGCTTACAGTTTGGAGTCAGCGTAGCCCCTGGCATTTTTCAATCACTCATGGAAAGAATCCTCCAGGGCCTACCCGGGGTGGTTCCATACTTCGATGACATTTTAGTATCAGCCTCCAACAAGGCACAACTGCTACTCAGAGTAAGGTCTGTTCTTGACAGATTTAGACTAAATGGGCTCAAATTGAAAAAAGACAAATGCACCATAGCTACCAATCAAGTAGACTTCCTTGGTTATCGAATTGATGCCTCTGGGATTCACCCCATTGAAAGTAAAGTTAGAGCCATTCATGAGGCACCCACTCCCTCTAACAAAACTGAATTACAGGCCTTTTTAGGGCTCCTAAATTTTTATGCATCTTTCCTACCCCACAAGGCTTCTGTAGCTGAACCCCTACATAGGCTCCTAGATAAGAAGGCCCCCTGGCACTGGGGACAGAAAGAAGCCAACGCTTTCCAGGCAGTGAAGTCTCTTTTAACTTCAAACGCTGTGTTAGTTCAATTTAACAAGGACTTGCCCCTAGTATTGGCCTCTGATGCCTCACCTTTTGGTATAGGAGCAGTTTTAAGCCACAGACTTTCAAATGGATCTGAGGCACCCATTGCCTACTTTTCAAGGACATTCTCTGCTGCAGAGAGAAATTATAGTCAGATCGATAAGGAGGCCTTGGCAGCTGTAGCTGCTGTAAAAAAATTCCACGAGTTTCTCTATGGCCATTTTTTTGAACTAGTAACAGATCATAAACCTCTCTTGGGACTGTTAGCTGGTGACAAGCAAACTCCACAGGTGCTTTCCCCAAGAATGACCAGATGGACTCTATTTCTGGCCGCTTATTCATATACTTTGATCCATCGCCCCGGAATAAACCTGAGCCACGCAGATGCCCTCAGCAGGTGCCCCCTGCCAACACCAGTCGAGGACCCAGCTCCCATCCACGCAATCTTCGACTGCAATGAACTTGACTTACCAGTTTCAGCTGGGGATATTGCTGCACACTCAAAAAAAGATCCTGTTATTTCCCAGGTCCTGGACTGGGTGGGAAGGGGGTGGCCTGATATGCAATTTGCCCCTGAATTCATGCCTTTTAAGATCCGCAAGCAGGAGTTGTCTTCACTACAGGGCTGTCTGTTATGGGGGACTAGGGTTGTCATTCCTGCCACCTTGCGAGAACCAGTTTTAAGGGCACTGCACGAAGGACATCCGGGCATTGTAAGGATGAAGGCCTTGGCCCGCAGCTACATCTGGTGGCCAGGACTAGATGCCCAAATTGCCAGCTGGGTCAATGCATGCCAAGCCTGCCAGGCAACAAGGGCAGCCTCACCCACAGCTACACCCACCAGGTGGGAGGATGCGGGGGCACCCTGGGCCAGGCTGCATATTGACCTAGCTGGCCCCATGCTGGGAAGGACATTCTTGGTGGTTGTAGACTCATATTCCAAATGGACTGAAGTGGCCTTACTGCCTTCCACCACAACTCGAGCTATCACAAGGGTTTTGACCAGACTGTTTGCTACACATGGACTGCCTGACACCTTGGTATCAGATAATGGGCCCCAATTCAGTTCTAACGAATTTGCCATCTTCACTGCCAACCTGGGCATCAGACACGCCCTCATAGCCCCCTTTCACCCCGCTAGTAACGGGATGGCGGAGAGGGCTGTTAGATCAGTCAAGGAAGTTTTGGACAAGCTGGGCCAGGCAGACTGGCACTCCAAGCTGTCCACTTACCTACTCATGCAGATACCACTCCATGCCCCGCAACCAACCAGTCACCTGCTGAACTTTTGATGGGCAGACGACTCAGAACCACCCTGGACAGGTTGCACCCCCACTACGCCCCCAGCACACCCCTGGCATCTGACAGCCATGCCAGGGAGTTCACCCTGCAAGACCTGGTTTATGCCAGGAACTATGCAGGGCACCCGTTATGGCTGCCAGGGCAGATAGTTTCTGTTACAGGACCCAGGTCTTACAGAGTCCTCCTGGAGGATGGGAGAATCTGGAGAAGGCACATAGACCAACTCAGGAGATGCTGGACCTCGCCTGCTGCCAAAAGCCCTGTCAACCAGCCGCCGAACGACCCGGTCTACCCGCCGCCTGCCGCAGCCGACCCGCTGAAGGACCCGGTCTACCAGCCTCCCGACTACCCAGCCAACCGACCACCGCGAGAAGACTCACCCGAGCAGCAGCCAGATAGCAGGTCCAGGATGGCCAACGACCCTCCGCAGACGCCTGGCACCGCCGGGAAAGAAAAGGACTGTACAGCAGCCGACAAGCCCCCAGAACCGCGAAGATCAGGCCGCGAGCAAAAGCCGCCATTATGGCTGCAAGACTACGCATGCTCACGGCCAGGGGGAAGGAGTGCTATGTTTTAAGAACTTGCTAGCAGTGCTCCTTCTGGTCCGCCGCCTGAGCGGGAGCGCCGATCGCTCCCATTGGCTGATGCCGTTTGACAGCCGGCTATAAAAGGGAGCTGTCAAATGGCATCAGCTGTCACCACCAGCTAAAAGGTGCTAATAATCTATATTGGCACATTTACAAGTGAGCAAGCCTTCAATCATATTGCTGCCACCACTCCCTTGCCTATTTGCACCCTCTCCACAATGGAGACCAAATATTTATGCCATCAGTTTCATTCTTTAATGAACTGGAATCCTTCTGGAATATTATTTTTTATTGGCATTCTAATGACATGTTGAAGTACTTCAATATTTTCTCCCATATCAAGCACTTACCCAAAAATTTTAAACATCTGTCTTCTTTTTAAACAAAGTGGAACATATATTTTATAGAGAGTCATTTCTCAATTGTGAATGTTTTACAGTAGATTGTTTTATTATTCGTTCCACACTAGCAAAGCTTCTGCAGAAATTCACTGTTAGAATTTCTGTTTTATTACATAGAAATGCTAGCAGAGGATTATTATATAGCCATACAGACTGGTAGCTGGTTACATAGCTATACAGATCAATACAAGAAACTCTCCTCTGAACATAAAGAAACCATAGATTCTAACAGAAGATGGAAACTAAACATTGCCATCTACTGGCTTTATTCTGTAGTTGTTACCATACAATTCTAACATGTATTCCAAAATTAACAAATAGGAAATCAACGAAAATAAAGCTATTCTATGCTCGTGCCAAACATATTGCCAATATTAATACCACTGCGTTCATGCTGCCAGGTATGAAGTCAAAGAATGGTATTCAGCTTTGTTCGGGTATTTTCCCACATCATTATAGTTGTGCTTTTAAAGTTGTAGTAACATTTCAGCAGAATCTCATCTGCCATCATCAGGCTTCTGTATTGTGTTCATCTGTGAGTCAGACTTTTATAGTTGTTTCAGTTTTAAATTTGGGGCTAGCCTACTGCTGTGCCAGAATGGTTTTGTCTTCATCCTGATTGGTTGGGAGTCTTGGTTTGTGTTTATTGGTCTTGGAGTTTGCTGTGTTCTGCTTGATTGGTGTTTCTAATATCTTCTGTCTGTTTTGTGGCTTTTTTTGTGTCTTGATTGGCTGGCAACATTGTGTTCCTGTATTGGAGGCTTTTAGTGCAGCTTAGCTCCAAGTAAATGGACAGCTACCATTTGTTAGGAAGCTAGGTTTCATCTGGGTGCCTGGTTGGGGTATGTTTGAGCTGGAGGTATCAGGGGGGATCTGTTTGTGCCCAGGTGTTTGCCTAGCTAGTGGTGTGGAGATTTTTTTGTTTGTGAGTGCAGGCTTCCAAATAATTGACAGTCTGGTGGAATCATCTCTTCTATTCATGCTTTCAGGTCTTTTTTCAATCTCTATGGCTTCTCTGATAATTCTGTGGCTGTGGTTTTCTATAGTGGCTAGGGTTTTGGTGCCATTGAAGTTGATGCTATGACCTGTGGCTTTCATGTGTTGGATTAGTGAGGAAGTGTGTTCCAGCTTTCTTACTGCATTTTTGTGTTCATCCAGGCGGGTACTTATTTTTCTATTGGTCTGTCCAATGTATGTGGCCGGGCATGATGCACATATCTGGGAAAATTAACCAAGAAGAAAATTATAACCAGCCACATGAGCAAAGAGATCCAACAGACGATCATCCCAAGAAAAAAATATTCCAGATTCCCCAAACTATACGGCCTCCCAAAAATACACAAAGAAGGCATACCTCTCAGACCCATAGTCAGCTCCAGAGGAGCACCACTACAAAACCTAGCTAAACACTTAGTAAAATAGCTACAGCCCCATGCTGAAACAGCAGCTTCACGTGTACAAAACTCATACCACTTCTTGGAAATGATCAAAGATCTACACGTGGAACAAGAAGATCTGCTTGTAAGTTTCGACGTGGTTTCACTATTCACTCAAGTCCCGATAAAAGAAACTCTTGAAATCATCAAAAATAAATACCAACCAGCTAAACACCTCATGGAACTAACAGAACACTGCTTAACCAACACATATTTCATATACAAAAGACAAAGATACAAGCAAATTGAAGGAGCCCCTATGAGATTACCACTGTCACCCATCATTGCAAACCTGTTCATGGAAGAATTCGAATCCAGAGCCCTGGCTAATGCCACCCACAAACCCAAACTATGGTTAAGATACATCGATGACACATTTGTGATTTGGCCCCATGGACAAGAAAACCTAAACAATTTCCTAACACACCTAAACAGCACACACCCCAAAATCAAGTTCACCATGGAAACGGAAACAAACAAACAACTACCATTCCTAGATGTACTAATCTACAAAAAAACAGATGGCACACTAGGGCACACCATATACCAGAAGAAAACACACAAACCGCTACCTCAGTGCCCAATCCCACCACCACCCAGCACAGAGCCAAGCTGTACTAAAAGCCTCCAATACAGGAACACAATGTTGCCAGCCAATCAAGACACAAAAAAAGCCACAAAACAGACAGAAGATATTAGAAACACCAATCAAGCAGAACACAGCAAACTCCAAGACCAATAAACACAGACCAAGACTCCCAACCAATCAGGATGAAGAAAAAACCATTCTGGCACAGCAGTAGGCTAGCCCCAAATTTAAAACTGAAACAACTGTAAAAGTCTGACTCACAGACGAACACTATACAGAAGCCTGATGATGGCAGATGAGATTCTGCTGAAACGTTGCTACAACTTTAAAAGCACAACTACAATGATATGGGAAAATAGCCGAACAAAGCTGAATACCATACATGTAAGTACCCGCGAAAATTTCTGCATTTGCTCCGGGTTAATTGCTCCTAAATAAATTTAATCCCTTTTCTTTTGTCCAAAGGTGTTTTTTTAGGGAGGCAACTCAATTTTCTTGTTTTTTCTTTGAGGACATTTCACTTATTCAAAAAGCTTCTTCAGCTGTGACAGATTAGTGGGGAATGGAAGGATTTATATTCCTTGCAGACAGCTGGTCATTTGAATCCTTTTAGAGAGTCATTGAAACACTTGGAGGTTTATCTGTGTCCTCAGGAGGCAACTGGACTTTCTTGATTTTTCTTTGAGGATGTTTTGCTTCTCCTAAAAAAGCACCTTTGGGACAGCAATGATTGGATGACTGAGAATCTCTACATATTCCCTTTTCTTTTCTTTTGCAATTGAATTTAATTCTAGATTTACATATAAAATCTACAGTGACATGCTGGAGTGAAGAAGGCAGTGTACAATTAATGACATCATTGTCTATTGTGGAAAGTGACAATGGTGTAGTGTTTGGTTTAGTGACTAAACCACAAAACTAGAAATCAGGAGATTGTGAGTTCTAGTTCAGTCTCAGACATGAAAGTTGGCTGGATGATTTTAGGCTAGTAACTTTCTCTCAGCCCAGCTCACTTTACAGGATTGATGTGGTTAGAAAAATTAGGAGGAGAAAGGAGAATTAGGTATGTTGGCCACCTTGAGTTATTTATAAAAATAATAAAAGCAAGAATAGAATAGAAATAGAAATAGAAATAGAAATAGAAATAGAATAGAATAGAATAGAATAGAATAGAATAGAATAGAATAGAATAGAATAGAATAGAATAGAATAGAATAGAATAGAATAGAATAACAGAGTTGGAAGGGACCATGGAGGTCTTCTACTCCAACCCCCTGCATTTGCTGTTTCTATGGTGGCTCCGTGGGCTAGATACGGCCTCCAGGCCTTGAGTTTGACACCCCTGCTCTAGAACTAATATATCTAATTATTACTTTACACATTTTACATCCAACACAAATGAGTAAATAAATCTATTTAGAGAAAGAGAGACAGAAAGAGAGAATTTTTAATGCACCTTCTTACATCACTGCATTTTCACTGATGTGCAGAGGTGGCAATGAAACTATCAATCTCACACTTTAATATCTATTATTCTGCATACGTAAAGAATGTACATGTATTTGTGTGTGTCCCCTATTTATTTCCTAAACAAATTGTAAAGTACTGAATAAAAGATCTTATTATCTATCTCGTTGTCCCGCCCTTCTTGTTCTGCCAGTGTTTCTTGTTGTTTTTCATAGTTCAAGATCTCCATTTCTAAAAATTGAAATACGAAGCCAAAAGATCCTCTTCTGTCTTGTGCTTCTTCTTTTTGTTCTTTAAGTCTCATTTTTAACTCTTCAAGGAATGATGCCATTTTTAAAAAATTTAAACAACCCCCAATTGATTTTATTTTATTTCATTAGGATCCTCCATTCAAAGTTCCAGGAATCATCCAATAATCCAAAACTGTTTGTTGCTTCTTTTCTCACTTTCTCTTTCCAGGGGCTTTGTTCTCTTGTAACAAAGTTTCAGCTACAATGTATCTTTTGCAAGCCTTGTTAAAATTCCACTATAGATTTTTTTTAAGTTCCAGGTGGTCTCTTCCATTTTCCAGATTCCACCCTCTTTTTTCCCTTTTCCCTCCGCTGCTTTCTTTCTTTTTTTTAAAGAAAGTTTTTAAATTATCCAAGAATCTTTATCTCTTTGACACTTTATTTTCAGCTAGAAATAGCCTATTCATGTCAAAGTGGATTAGTATCAATTTCTTATTCGAATCTCTTCTTCTTGATGTTCCAAATCAGTTAAAACTGTTGATGTTAGAGGAAAAAAAGCCAATTCCGTTTCCTTTCCCTTTCTCTTTCGCAACTTAAAATCTTTTTTAGGAATAGTATTAGTCTTTAAAATTCAGGTTCCAGGTACCTTAAATAGATGTTCTCCATTCAACCCGGTCAGTCAAGCTTTCTCCTTTAAACTTCCTCCTGCACAATCTTGTCCGATCGGGTTCTTCTTTGAGGTGGCCATTTCTGACCAACGCTGCAACTGCCTTTGGGAAAAGGAGTAATGGCCAGCTGAGGAGAAGAGATGTGGCTCTCCTCAACTCCGCTGATGGCTCCCCCTTCTTCACCATCTTTACGGGGTGGCTTCAGCCCCCAATCCGGGCAGCTCGGGCCGCTCCAGCAGTGAGCATGGATCAAAACCCCGGATGATCGTGATTTCAGTCCATCACCAAAGAAGCCCAAACCGGAAGTCCATCTTCAATGACCAAGCAATTTTAAGCGGGGTAAAAAAGGGAAAGGGGGGAAAGGGAGTTAAAAACTTAAGTACTGAAGCAACAACAAAAAAAAAAGAGTAATTTGAAAAGTAATCATAATATCAGGAAGAAGCAGAAGGGAGGATCGCAGAAGGGAGAATCAGATAGAAAAGGGAATAAAAAGGGGAGGGAGAAGAAGAGAGGGAAGAGGGAAAGGAAAAGAAGTTACAAAAGACAGAAACAAGATATAGAGGTACAGGAAAAATGTACAGGAATTAAAGGTATAAACCTATTTAAAAGACACAGAGACAATGGTTAAAATTTAACTTAAGGAGAGGATTCTGCAAAGGTGCATGGGATAGCATTGTTATATAATATGTTAGATGATTAAAGTGATAGAAAAAATTTCTATTGATGTGTAGTGGAATATTTGTTTGTAAAGAGAATAAGGCTCTCAATGATTTAAAAAGAACGTTTTAAAAAACTGAAAAGAAACATGAAAGATTTTTATCAGTTGATAAGATGAACTTGAATAAGAATAATAACTTTATTGACTGCTGTTAATAACTATTGTTTGGTTTTTTATTTAAAGACAGTAATAAATAAAATATGAAATATAGATGATTAAAGTGAAAGACAACTGATATTATGAGGTAATGTTTGTTAAAAGAAATATAAATGTAAAAGATTGTTATTAATATTAATGGCAGAACTGTACTTGAATAGAATAATATTCCATTTACTATTGTTATACACAGATTATTCCATTTACTATTGTTATACACAGATATATATGTATGGTATTCAGCTAAGTTCTTAAAAGAAAAAAGCATATATGTATATGTATGTGTATATATATATATATATATATATATATATATATATATATATATATATATATATATATATATATATATATATATATATATATATATTCTTAAGTTTTCGTGGGTATTTATATGTATGATATTCAGCTTTGTTCGGGTATTTTCCCACGTCATTATAGTTGTGCTTTTAAAGTTGTAGCAACGTTTTGGCAGAATCTCATCTGCCATCAAAACTACTCCTAAAAATAAAATCCTATGGTATCTCTAGACAACTCCATAACTGGATAGAAGCATTCCTGGCAAACAGACAACAAATGGTCAAAATTGGGAGCGTCCTATCAAATTCTGTACCTGTCAATAGTGGTGTCCCCCAAGGCAGTGTTCTAGGACCAACTCTCTTCATACTCTACATAAATGACCTCTGTGATCATATTAAGAGCAATTGCGTTCTTTTCGCTGATGATGTAAAGCTGTTCAATACCACAGACAATACTGCTACCCTACAAAAAGATCTTGACTATGTATCAGAATGGTCAAACAAATGGCAACTTCAAATCTCAACAAATAAATGCTCTGTCTTACATATTGGCAAAAAAAAATCAGAAAATAAAATACAAGCTGAATAGTCAAGATCTTGTTGATGACCCAAGCTCTGTAAAGGACCTTGGAATACTCACCTCTAATGATCTAAGTGCTAGAGCCCACTGCAACTACATAGCCAAAAAGGCATTAAGAGTTGTTAACCTAATCCTACGTAGCTTTTTCTCTGGTAATATCACACTACTAACCAGAGCATACAAAACATTTGCTAGACCAATACTCGAATACAGTTCATCAGTCTGGAACCCACATTAGGTATCTGATATTAGCACAATTGAGAAAGTCCAGAAATATTTCACAAGAAGAGTTCTCCACTCCTCTACTCGTTGTAGAATACCTTATGCCACCAGACTTGAAATTCTAGAACTAAAAACCTTGAATTACGCCGTCTTCGGTCTGATTTAAGCATGGTATATAAAATCATACATTGCAATGTCCTACCTGTCAATGAATACTTCAGCTTCAACCATAACAACACAAGAGCACACAATAGATACAAACTCAAAGTTAACCGCACCAAACTTGATTGCAGGAAATACGACTTCAGCAATAGAGTGGTCAATGTCTGGAATACTCTATCCGACTCTGTAGTTTCTTCCCCAAACCCCAAAAACTTTAACCTTAGACTGTCTACTATTGACCTCACCCCTTTCCTAAGAGGTCTGTAGGGGCGTGCATAAGCGCACCAACGTGCCTACCGTCCCTGTCCTATTGTTTCTCTTATTCCTCTTTTATTTTTCTTATATGTACCCATTTCATGTATTCACAACTATGTATAAACTTATACTTATTATCTTGTAAACAATTGGCAAATCAAATAAATAAATAAATAAATAAAATAAATCATCAGGCTTCTGTATAGTGTTCGTCTGTGAGTCAGACTTTCAAACTTAAGAAAACATATATATATACATATATACTTTTTTCTTTTAAGAACTTAGCGTGTATTTTAAGGGAATGTACCAAGCAGAATTCGATTGAAAATAGGTATGTGTTATAAAATAGAGGTTAGAAAATGAATGTTATAACTGTAAAGATGTAACTTAAATTTTTAAATAAGATTTGAAAAAAGATACAAAGGTGTTACACTCCTGTCTAGTAATTACAGGGGAAAATTTGTTTTATGAGAAAAGATAATATGAAATTGTAAACAGGACAGACGAAAGTATAAAAACATTGATTAGAAAGATTTTAAAAATTAGAAAAAGATATGTAATTGGATTAAGAAAGGAATGAGATAATTTAAAATAAGGCTATAGGAAGTAAAGGAAGGGAAAAGCTATTGAAAAAATTGTGAAAATAGTTATAAGATATGGATTAGAATGTATAAGATAAATATGTATTGAGTTTATGTCTGTGTGGAGAAGTGATAGCCTGGGGCCACGCTGTTCTCAAAAAAAGATATTTTATTTGTATTTGTATGTTTTGTGAAAACTTAAATAAAACTTTTATTAAAGAAAAAAAAAGATCTTATTATCTATCTCACCATGTTTAAGAGCAGTGGTCACCAACACTCTGGCTTGACGGACCAGTGGACTGTGGGGGAGCGGATGGTTTTTGCAGATGGGCTGCAGAAGTGGGAAGTGTGTGGGCAAATGAGTGTGTGTGACCTTGTGTGTGTGAAGCTGTTTTTCTGAAAGTGGCATGCATGTGCGCACACGGTCACTTGCCCAATGCTTTCATGGCCCAGTTTCGAATAGGCTGCATCCCAGCAGTAGGCCATAGCCCGAGAGTTGAGTACACCTGATTTAGAGATTATAAAATGAAAGACAACCATCCTGCATACTGGAATTCAGTTTCAACAAATGGACATGCATGAAGTTGAAGAATTATAAGTAACTTCTATTCCATTTTATATATTAAATAGATATGTCTTGATATTCAAATTATTAATTCAACTGTGTTTTTTTGACTGTTACCTAGTACTAAGTTCAATAGAACTTAGCTGTGAAGAGATCACAGAATCATGTTGGCAACTTATTATTTGCACTTTCTAATGCCCTATATACCAATTTTTCTTTTACTTCTGCTTTTTTGCATTTTAGCTCATGGTTCCTACTGACAAAAATGATAAAAACAACTTTTAATAATAGGAAATGCAATCCTTAACTTTTTTTAATGGCACACATTTCCTAGAACTAATTCTCCCTACAGATATAATCTACTTTAATAACAAATGTAGCCAGTAGCCTTAGGGCCATATGCAGCCTTTAACTAATTTGAAAAGCCCTCTGCAAATGATCATATCTCTGATAACAGCTACCTGTCCTTTCCTTGGCAACATGATTATGAATAGAGAAGTTGTCAGAAAAGGAAAACTGATGCCATTTGGTTTTTTTCATTCCATCTACATCTATTACTGACATAGTTACCTAATAATATGATTGCAGTTCCTTGCAGGTTTCATTGCTAACCTCAAAGACACCAAAATGATGCAACATGTATTATACATGCAACTATATTAGGGGAAGAATTTGGATTACAACACGACAACACATATTTCATTATTTGCTCCCTTACCAGTTTGCAGGTGCCTATGGGTAAATTATCCACATTTCTTTTTCATTTCCTCCTTTCTGACCCATTTTTCATAGTGCTTTCAAATGACATTTTAACAGATCTTTGTCAAAATGAGTTGGGTTTTGTCACTGTATTTTTTCTTTAATATATCACAGCTGCATTGCTAGCAAAAATAACATGTTCTTCTTTCTTACTCCTTTCACTTTCAAAGTAGCCTTTCAACATGTTAGTTTTCAGTGTTTTCATTTGAAACTTTTTGAAACCCTTTTCTAAGTAAGATATTACTTTGGAAATTGGCATGATGAGCTGATAAGATTGTCCATGAAAATGCAAGGCAAGGTTATGCTGGGATCATAGTAATGCAGAGGTCTATTATGTTGAGAAGGGAATCAATTAAATTCTGAAGAATAATTGGCATTAATAACAACTGACAAAACAGTTTGGGCTGGATAACTGAATCAGTTGTGGTATAAAGAAGACCAGGGCCTGGAATAACACTCCAGAGCATAATTGTGAGCAAAGATTTCTTAATATTGCAAGGTAATGGGAGTAGTAGATTAAAACTAATTGCAAGGAGGGAGATAAAGATAAGGAAGGCAACAATTACTTCAGATGAAGAAGGGTCAACCATTTGGTGTCAATTCTTTGTTCTGCCCAATTGCATCTAATTGGACCTGAATGGATTCATCTCTCCGGTGTCCTAGTACTCTTTTTTTTGTAAAGTTTTTTATTTTATATTTACAATAAATCCACCTTTCATTTCAACAGTGTGTTGACTGGGTACATATATCTTGTGTGAACAATTATGATTAATACTTTTCTTACCAATGTAACAATAATCACATTTTCTTTTTTTTTAATTAAATTTTTATTGGTTTTTAAAACAAACATAAACAAACAAAACATAAAAACATCAGGCCATCTTCCATATATGTACATACAGTGTGCCGGTTGGTTTACAAATTGTTTTGTGCTTCCATTTCGTACTCTTCAATTACAATTACATTGTATATGATCTCGTATTTTCAATCCAACATTATATACATTGGTATCATTATTAATCAATCATTTGACTATACTTTTATTCATTCATGCTTTAGGAAATAATCATATTTTACTTAATTTGTTTTGTGACAATTCATATTATCATCCCAAATCTATCCTAAAATCATTTTGTAGATATAATAAGGAAAGAATACATCTTTATATATTTAGTATTTTCTAAAAGTCTACATATTTCGTTACTATACTTTATTGTCTAACCATTGATAGAATAGACCCCAAACTTTATAAAATTGTTTATCATCCTGTTCTCTAGTTTCAAATGTCAATCTGCTCATTTCAGCACATTCCAATATTTTCTTAATGATTTCCTTCTGTGATGGTGTTTTCTCATTTTTCCAGTATTTAGCAAATACAATCCTAGCCTCTGTTAATACATTTACAATCAGGTATTTCAAGTCATTACTGTATATTTCAGGTAAAATTCCCAATAAAAATATCTCTGGTTTCAAATCTATATGTTTTTTTGTCATTTTTTTCAACCACGTGTGGATTTTAGTCCAGTATTTTTTAGCATCCGCACAAGTCCACCACATATGGTAATATGAGCCAGGTGTCTGATGACATTTCCAACATTTTTCAGATTTATTTTTGAACATTCTTGCTATTCTTGTCGGGGGAAAATGCCACCTGTAAAACATTTTATACAAATTTTCTTTTTATGCTGTTGACATTGTCATTTTATAATTTTGAGACCACAATAATCACATTTTCTTATATAACCATTATTTCTAAGTTGACCAACCATCCTCCTTTACGGAGGACAGTCCTCCTTTTGTAAGTTCTGTCCTCTCTTGAAAAGTGTCCTCCTACATGTCCTCCTTTTTGATATTTGAAGACTAATCTGTAAATCTCCATATTTGATCGATGCCGATCCAATCCATTGTGTGTGATGTGATGTATTTGTATTTGACATGACGATTCATCAAGGCTTGGTACAGTGTGCCGAGACACGATTATGAGATGCATGCGCTCCACACAGGAGAATTGTTTTGAGAGAGTGTGCCGCGCACAAGAGTGCACTGCGCACAAGAGTGCACTGTGCACAAGAGTGCACCACATGCAAGAGTGCACCGCATGCAAGAGTGCGCCACACCCAAGTGGCTTTGTTTTTTTTCTTCTATTTATTTGTGTCCTCCTTTTCATTGTAAAAAAGTTGGTCACCTTATTATTTCTTATATCTATTATATTTATAACAATCTTAACTTATTTCTCTATGTATTCATCTACTCCATTTTAACTTGTTTTGTTTTCCAACTATTGATAAAATAGATCCCATACCATCTAATATTCTTTTTCTTTTTCTTTAATTGCCAGTTTATTATTATTATAATTAATATATTATTAATATATTATAATTAATATATTATTAAGGCTCAGATAAAAAAAATATAACTAAATTTTATAATTATTTATTAGAGGTAGAATTAGAAGAGGAAGTAGTCAAAGGCAACATGATAGCTTGGAATAGAAACATAGGACGTAGCATTACATTATTAGAATGGGAAAAGCTCTGGACAAGGAATAATAAAATTACAAAATCAGCAACATATAAAGAAAATGCCTATAAAATGTTTTATAGATGGCATCTCTCGCCCCCGAGAATAGCAAAAATGTCTCCTAACATGAATCCAAATTGCTGGAAATGTAAAAAGAAACAGGGAACATTCTTTCACATGTGGTGGTCCTGCACTGAAGCCCAAAGATACTGGGCATAGAATAAAAAAATGGTTAGAGGAAATAACGGCAGAGCAAATTGAATTAAAACCAAAATTCTTCCTATTGGGGATATTTAATAGACAAATTTCTAAAAAAGTCAAATATATAATACTGCACATTCTTACTGCAGCCAGAATAACCTTTGCACAGTGTTGGAAACAAGCAGATATTCCAATCTTATCTTTCCTTTTACATTCCCTAATTTCTTTTCCAATTTCCCTATTTTTTCTTGTAAAGCTTGTAGAATCATTTCAATCTTTGCTTGCATTGTGACTGCCTTTTCTTGCTGTAACATAAAATCTATAGATCTTTGTCATCCAGGGCTTGAAGCAGTCAAGAAAGAAGCAGAAGATGGGGCAGATGTTCTTGCTTTTTTCATTTTAAGATATTGTGTTTGTTGTCTCTTTATAACCTCTTTATAATCCATCTTGTAGCCAAAGTACTTTATAATCCACAGTAAGATCTTCTCCCAAGTTCCTTTCTTCAAGCTCTTCTATGCCCTAATCCAATTAATGTTTAGTGTATATTCCAAAGGAGTGAGGATATACAAAATATTATGGAATGGTAAATATAAAAGTGGGAGAAAGTAAAAAATACCAATCCCCTTTAAAAATTAAAAATTATGAAACTCAAAAATTGAAGGAGAGAAAATTTTTTTTAAAAAAAAGAATATAATGATATCCAAAAAGTTAATATGATATTATAGTCAGAAAAAAGTAAAATTAATTATCCAATTATAATCCATGTTAGATCGCCAGGTCTCAGCATCCAGACATCAGTTATTTCCCAGCATTAAATTCCACAGTGCAATTTTGCCAATGTAGTCAAAACAGTCCAAGAGAAAGGAATTTAATCTTCTATTTCTTTGTATCTCATTTGTTTCTTTTAGTATCCAAGAGTTACACTGTTTAAAATGAAAGTTTTCAGTGTTGCACTTTCTGTCTGTCAACAATATGTCTTTATCTCCTCTTTCCCAGCCTGTCAAGGTCAAACAGTCTTACCCCCTTTCTCCCTGTCTTCTATTTGTTCTTTTCCTTTAGATGGCACTATTGCACTGCTTTTTCTTTTCTCTTCCCTTTAACAATTCCTTGTAATTTATAATCCTTCAAAAAAATTTATTCAGATACAGGAGATTAAAATTTAAAAAGTCAGAAAAGAAAAAAATGGTAAGAAAAAGGGGAAGTCCAAACTTCTTTTCTTATTTTCCTTAATTTAACCCAGTAAAATCAATAAATCCAGTTTTAAAGTTACTTCTTTTCACAAATCCTTAATTAACGACTTCCTTTTTCTATTTGCGCTGGAAACTGTTTTCCTTGCCACTTTCTTCCAGGGGTGTATTCACCACCACCACCTTTAATTATGGCTTTCCCTTCAGCCTTCTCTTCCCAGGGGGCTCTTCTTTGTTATTTTAAAAGTTATTTTCCTCACCAGCTCAATCACACTCTTTCCATTTCTTCTTTCTGTCAGCAGCTGCCCCAGCCTCACAGCGGTTCACAATGGCTACTTTCCTTTCCAGTCAGCTAGAGAGGCTATCTCTGGATCAACCAGGGATATTGCAGTATCCCTGGGATCTACAGTATGTCCCCTCCTTGATGATTGCCCCTCCAAGGCGATTTAGATCCAAATGGACCACTGGCTGTTGGGATTTTGACGGGTCCCCCGGGAGCCCCGAGGAATTCCATCGTGTTGTCATGGTGTCAGCTCCGCCCTCCTGGTGTCCTAGTACTCTTGATGTATTCACTATCACTGAACATGAAATCTTCCTGGAATCCTACTAGAGTTGAAGATTGAAGGCACAGTTGCTCCTCTCCTTCTTCCAGGAGTCATTAGCATTCCAGGAGAGATTAGCAATTAGGAGGAGTAGCAAAAGCTGAGCTGAAGTGAATCTGCTTTGGTGTTTGGAGGCCATGATGCATTAGATCAGACAAAAATAGTATCAGATAAGTTAAGCTAGCAACCAGATTTTTCAACCTCTTCTCATATTCCAAACAGCCAAAGGAATTCATTCATTTAAAACATGCCTTTATTCATGGAATTTCTCCAGTCAAAGAAGAATATTCTCTTTGAGGAAATCCACTTTTTCTCCTGATGTTCCTGCCTTATGGTTATAAATCCACCCCAGGCTTTGGCAAGCATATCAAGTTTGGCTAGAATTGCTTTTTTTCAAAAATTGGTCCTGAAATACATTAATCATTTCCTACTTCTCTCTGAACTCTCTCAGAGTCAATAAGTATAACTGCAGTAAATACATATTTTTATAGAAGCAAATTTTTTGCTGTCATTGTCTATTTAGGGATCTTTCCTTCCATAACAGGACATTGAAAATTTCAGTGATTCAATTTTCATGGTAAAAAGCAGGAGACTTCCATTAAATATGGCAATCTTTGTGATAGTTAGTACAGCTTTTGGACTGCATCATGTATTTAATAAAAGGACTGCTGAGATACAGAAAGTCTTCAACTTATGACCATAATTAACCTGGAATGATAATCATAAGTCATCCCAGGTCATTAAGCAGATCATCATGTGACTGTGACTGGGTTTTTTTTCAGTGGTTGGTAAGCAAATGCCACCAACATTCAGCAAATTCATTATCCACAATGAATATTTTTTACTGGAAACTGGAAGTAAACACCATTGTCCAGCAAAAAAATATCATAAATGGTGACTATGAATGTGGTCATGTGGCCATGGGATGCTGCAAAGAGCCTTAAATATGGGCCTGTTGACAAGTACCAAAATGCTATCATGTGACTGAGGGCAGCAGCAGTCAGAACTTCAAATCTAAATTGTAAGTAGGGGAGGTACATTGTAAATTTTAATGGTTGCTAAGACTAGTCATAAGTTGAGGACTACTTTTTGATATATATCAAAAACATGTGTTCTATGAGTTCTATCATGTGTTCTATGTGTTCTATCAATCAGCAAATAAAAAGAACAGAGAAACTAAACATTTTGCTAAATAAACATTTTGCTAATAAATGGAAAGGATTTGCAAGAAGTTTGCAAATTTTTATTATTTCTTGATCAAAAAAAATTGCTGGGGTTTTTGGTTTGTAACAAACAGGAGCACTCAGCTAGATATCACATGAAAGCATGGAACAGCATGTTAGAAGACTCAGATTTGACACGGTTTGTGCAGCAAGCTTCCCTGCTGAGTTTTCCTTTAGATTGCAGGACTGTTACAAGATTTTTCCGGAAACTGCCAGCCATAAAAAAAAATATCTAAGAGGATAATGTGAGATCTTCAGTTATATTAATTTATCTTTCTATCTTTTGCAAGAACAAAGTACTGGTAAAAATATGAGTGAAATTAAAAGTTGGGCAGGCAAAGCTTTCACATTTGGAAGGAACAATATTGATGCTAAAAGAGCATAATCTCTGAAATCAAAAATTTCTAATTATTTAGGACTGGTTCCTTTCCTTTTTTTTTCAAAACCTGTCAAAATAAAATTTGCTTCAAACTTTAGTTTTCAGCAATTTCAAATTCAGTAGCTTACAGCCTTAGAGTTATCAGAGATTAATGCAATCAAGAGGCAGGTTGAAATAAAAATTAATTTTAAGGCCAGCAAGCAGCCTTTCTTGATGGAATTAAGCAGAGGTGAACTGCACTTTCATTGACAAGGGGTTTGCTGGTCTTGAGCGTGCTTTACATTGTAGCCAAGTGTCATTTCTTCAGTATTGTTTATTATAAGATATACTTAAGTGTTTATTATAAGATAAGGTGACCAACCATCCTCCTTTAGGGAGGACATTCCTCCTTTTGTAAGTTCTGTCCTCTCTCGAAAAGTGTCCTCCTACATGTCCTCCTTTTTGATATTTGAAGATTAATCTGTAAATCTCCATATTTGATCAATGCCGATCCAATCCTTTGTGTGTGATGTGACATATTTGTATTTGACATGACGATTCGTCAAGGCTCGGTACAGTGCGGTGAGATGGGATTATGAGACGCATGCGCTCCACACAGGAGAATTGTTTTGAGAGAGTGTGCCATGCGCAAGAGTGTGCAGCGCGCAAGTGGCTTTGTTTTTTTTCTTCAATGTATTTGTGTCCTCCTTTTCATTGTAAAAACGTTGGTCACCTTATATAAGATATACTCCAGTATTGTTTATTTATAAGGTTTACTTAAATATTTACAAAATATGAGGGGGTGTACTCACTTTTGTGATATACTGTATATCATTCCTGAGTACTATCACAGAAGTACTTTAGTCATTATGCATCTTACCTCTGATAATGTAGGGGGCACCTTTACCATAGCCCCTGTGCTATGTTTATATTGTATATATGTGTATATTGTGTATATATGTGTATATGGTGCTCAGCAAATGGACAATATGGGAGCGGCTGCTTCCAGATGAGAAACATGGGCAGAAGGACAATGTTCAGCCTTTTCACCCTGCCACTTTTTTCCAGATACATGTCCAGGTAAAAATGCAAAATCAGCACATGAAAAAGTAAAATGGAACATACCAAGTCTTTTCAGACTAATAATGTATAGCACTCTCAGGCTTTGCTATTCTGACCTAAAACCTGCCTTCACTGATGAGAAGTAAGACTGGTGCTATAACTGCTAGTATAGAAATATTCACTGGACATTCAAACATTTCTTCTGCATCTAAGTAGAAGATTTTGCAGCTAACATTCAAGCAGAAAAACTTCATTTTCTACCAAAGTACTGTTGTATATTATTTTTGAATAAGTGTATAGATGGTCCTTGACTTACAGCCATTCATTTAATGTTGGTTCAATGTTACAACAGCCTCAGAAAAAGTAACATATACCCTGTCCTTGAAATTGTGACTGTCTCACCCCCGCCAATTGTGACTATCTCACACACACACACAGTCACATGGCTTGCATTTACAGTAGTTGTAGCAATTTGCAGTCACTTGATCACAATTTGTGACTTTCCCAGTCAGTTTGGGAAGCCAGATTTGCTTAATGATTACATTTATAAAGTAATCTTCTGCTTTATAAAATGATGGCTTGAAAAACGGCAATAGGGAAGAGATGACAAGCATTTGACCTTGAAATATGCATAACTCATTATAGGAGGAATGGTTAGTTCAGTTACAATCATTGAAATAAATGACAACTCAGCTATTTTTTGGGAACACATATTTATTATCTGAGACACAAAATATGTTGCTTTGAAGTTTGGCATGTCAGAGTAATGAAAATAATAATCTTTTATATGACATCAAATTAAATCACTTCAATGCCAAATTAAATATCAATATTTCTTTTCTTTTCCTCATGCCCTCCAGATACTTCAATAAATATTCATTTGCAGTGCATTCAAATGCTGTTTACGGGTCATTTTAGAGGATTAAATAAAAATTCTTAAAAGCTTGTCACAGGTTTGTCATCCAGGCATAATTTTTACATGCCAAACTGAGAATAAGGACTGCTTATATGAATATAGAAGTACAGAGAATTGAAGACCACTACTTTATTTACTTTTCATATTTGTTAAGACAGAATTTCACATATGTCAACAAGGATAGTACTGTATCTTGGATATAATACTTTTCTAATTACAATTTAGTTTTTCAGGATAGAGACACATTTTTATCAACATGTATGTATTTGCATATACTATATGTCTGTGTATTTATATATCTACATAAACAAGCAATCATTCATCATGCAGTCCTCAGGAGAATTAAATGCAAGCTTGTTTTTGAATATATTATGCCTTTATATATTTTTATCTGTGCTTCTAAAGCAAGCTTCATAATTACCTTAGAAATAAGCTACTTGTAAGGTGGCTGCATATATGTGGAATCCATGAGCTGGATTGATTATTCTAGAATTAATTTGTAATTGTTATAAGAGACCTCACCTGGATTGCTTTTTTTGTGTTAAAATACCCAAGATCAGAAAGCTGATGCTGCCAAATCAATGCTGATGGCTGTCTCTTAAAACTGCTATGATTAATCTTATTTAATCTGTCTATATCTGAAGGTCTCTAGGGTAAATAACAACTCAAATGCTCATTATAAACCTTGAGGACTAATTCATACATTAAAAACAAATGGTTATTTGGAATTTCAGAGGCTATAGATATAATGAAAAAGGGGATTCCAGGCTATGGAAATGATTGCAACATAGTGGTCTCAGAGATATGTGCAGCTCTGAGGATTTTTTCATCAATCTATTTAAAATAGAAAATAGAGGTTGATTGGAGGTCTGCTTGTCAAGAGAATAACAACAGTGCCAAATGGCTAGAATTTTTAAGGCAGAATTGTTCAAACTTCCACCAAACAGCAATTTCCAGAATTCTAGGAGTCAGTCCTGGTAATTAAAAGTATTATGAAACTGGTATTTGATTTAACTCCAGTTAAATCATGAGCCTCGAGCCACACTTCCAAAACTACAAAAGATTTACTAGAAGTTAACATGCCGGCATTTGCCTGGGCATAGCCAACTCTGGGACACGTAATTCACTGTCACCCTTGATCGTGCTTTTCCCCCCACCCCCCTGGGTGTATCATCCAATGAAACACAGTTATCAATCATGCTCTCCAATTAGAGTTTTGCGTGAAGGCATCAGACAACTGGAGCCTCTGTTCAATTAGCACCTGCGGGAGTTTTCGAACGATTTTGTTTTGCGTGTTGACATGCTCAAGACAAGCGAGTCCCAGTAACTTGGGATCCCGTTGTGCCTCTTTCAGTTGTATATTAGCGAGTTCTGTGATCATGTGAGGCTTGTTGATAGGAATTTTAGGAAATCTGTTGAGGCTATCCAAGAGCATTGATTCTGCTTCTATGGGAGCACCGTACTGTTTGTCAAGTCTTTTCCATGTCAACCGTAGGGCAGCGTCTGGGTCGTCTAAGTGGGAGGCATAAAGTGCCTTCATTGCTTTGGCAGACCGCGGCCCTAGCCATGCTATCAAGTGTATGAGTACTTCATCACCTTTCAGGCGTGCAGCCTGAATGCTGCACAGGAAAATTTTCTTCCATAGGAGATATCCGCGGCCTGGCTTGTCAGATAATTTGTATACCCCGTTGGCGGCCAAATCTAGCTTTTCTCTCCTTATAGCCAATTCTCTCAAGTAGTCTGCATCATCTGTATAGGTGGAGTGGGTAAGGGGTATTGACATAGAGGGTTCTTCTCTTGGATTCTTGTAGGGTGGGTTCGGGTTGTATGTCAATGACGGGTCATAGTCTTCCTCCCAATACTTATGGAGAATGTCATCCTGCCATTCCAGACACGATGGTGGAGCTTCACGTTGCTGTATAGGCTGGCCGTGGATATCTTGTTGTACCTGTGAGCTCGAGTAGTATTGAAGTTGTGGCAGGAATGCTACTGCCTGTGGATTGAGTTTGGCAGTTGTTGTTGGTTGCATGTCTACTTGTCGAGAAGTCGTTGTGATCACTGGTGGGCTAATTTGCTTGCCCGGCAGGCCATGAGACGTTGGGGTAGGGTTGCTGATTCTAGGAAGAGAATTTCATAATTTAGGTCATACAACATCAGTTGGGGAAGGTTTGCTGTTGGTGGGAAGTGAATCTCGTATTTTAGGTCTTACAATATCAGTTGCGTGACTGACGTTTAAAGTCTGTGATTGAGATTTTTCCCTGTACTCCCCTGGTTGTGGGAGACTTCTAAGTAACTGAGGTGGTTCCACCTGCTCATTTCATAGTGAGTGCTGCTCATCCACGTAGGCCTTGACCCATGTACCTGGGCTCTCTTCTCCCAACTCTTTGAGGTTGAAGGTGAAGGAGGCGTTGTCGGCCACCTTCCTCAATGCTGCGGCCTGTGCTGTTTTTGTTGCCAAGTTCCTTTGTCATTCAGCCAACTCCAATTTGGCCAGTTCTGCCTGTTGGTTGGCCTGGGCCTTGGCCATTTCTGCTGCTTTAGCTGCTACTGCTGCCTTCTGCCATGTCACCTCCTCTGTTGCGCGTAGATCTGCGTCTGCTACTGCAGCTTCTACTTCCGCTTCTGCAGCCCGGTCAGCATAACTTGCATAACTCAGCATAACTTAAATGCGCTGCTGTGATGGGAGGATGCTCTGGAGGGATGTTGAGACCCAGCAGCAGAGAATTGGCGCAAGACACTGGAACCTGCTGGCGATCTATCCAGTTTGGGATGGAGGGAGGAGGCTTTCTTGGAATGGTGGGAGGAGGCCATGTGTGATCGAGGAGCTATGTCGGACATGGCCCGCTCCCTTGACACGCATCGTGGAGCACTGCCTGGAGAGCTTATTTGCTTTCCTCAATGCAGTCTTCGCATTCTTTGGGAAACTCCTCAAAGTATTGGACGTGTGCTTGGAGTTTTGGGTCACCCAGTCTTGACAGGATGGACTTGAGTTTATCTTTGCTGTTTCTCCACCGTGTGAGAAGGGCATCTAGATCATCTAGCAATGTGCAGATTTTCTCGGCGGGAAGCTTGTGTTTTGGGGCATCACAGATCTCCTCTAGCTCCAACCACGAGTCTGTGTAGTGGCAATATTGCCTCTCCCAATCTTCTCTCCATGGGTTTGGTAAGCTTCTTATTCTTTCTGAGGTTGTAGGCTTTGTGAGGTCCAGCTGCTTCTGGGTTTTGGGAACTGGGCTCCACATTTACATCTAGGGTGGGTGGAGGGTTTGAGTCCTCTGGTACTTCAGGGACATCTGTCATGGCTGAAGAAGTTGTCATGGTTCAAATTGGCAAAGGTGAATTTTGGAAAATTTAGTGGTTTTCCATGTAATTCCTTTTATTTTGCTAGGGGCGCTGTGCGCAGGTAGCAGAAAGTAGGAGTTTCTGCTAAATTTAGTACTTGAGCATGTAGGTGGTGCTGCAGGGTCTGGGCGGTGCTAGTACAGTACACAATATGGCTGCTTTTAGAGTACGTTGCGTGCTTGCTACACAAGTTGGTGCTATAGGAGGTGTTGCTAAGTCTGAAAAACATTAGAGCAGAATGCAGGTTTGTCTGTTAGCGTTGCTTGCTACACAAGTTGACGCTATAGGAGGCGTTGTCGCTAAGTCTGAAAGACGTTAGAGCAGAACGCAGGTTTACCTGTTAGTGTTGCTTGCTGCACAAGATGGTGCTATAGGCCTGTTGGTGGTACTGGCTAGGTCTAGAAAACACTATTGCTAAGCACAGGTTAGGCTGCAGGTAGTACTGGAACCTTGAATTAAGTTGAGAAATGTTTCCACAATAGTCACACACAAAAAAAGAATTTTCATTGGTTAAACACTGGTTAAATTTGGAAAAGTTCCTCTAATTCTTGTGAAAATTTGTAAAAAATTATTTGAATTATCTGGGAAATTTCTGCTTGACCACCAGATGATGCTATGGACTGCTTTGCCTGAGTCTTTGGGGGGTGAGTCCCAAAGGAATTTATTGCTTACTTGCTGGAAGATAAATTCATCAAACAAATACAGCATTCCAAAGGTTGCATGCAGTGTTATACTTTTAAATTTTTTAGTAAAGAGAGGAGAACATGAAGAAACTTTAGGTGTTTAAGCAAAAAGAAATTGCTCCTTGCATTCCTTTGTTGAAATAGTTTGTTTGGATGAGCCTTGTGCTCTTGGGAGGGGGGGAATGTGCTCCTTTGCTTTGAAGACGGTCCTACACTAATGAATTATGACCCCCAATAAAACGGCCAGAGAACAACAGGGCCCCTCTTAATTGCCTTTTCGAAGCAGCCTAGAGCTTAAGAAATGCTAAGCTTTTCTGTTTGACTGAACAGAGCGAATTTAGCTTTCCTTTTAGAACACAAGAAGAGATTACTTTTGACTCTTCATCTGCATTTGAAAAGAATTTGTAGGTAGTAACTGAGGGAAGACAGGGGTACATGAGTCATACCTGGCTCCTCCCTTTGTTTGCAAATTAGTTCTTTCTGAGTTAGGAGCTGTAACTTGAGACACAGCACTTCTTTTGCTGAAGAGAAAAGGAGGGGATTTCCCCTTCCTGCATCCACGATGAGAGGTTTGAGGTAGAGATACAAAGGAATAGCATGCATATTTACTCCTGGCTTCAAAATATCTTTGTCCTTATCACAAAATTCAAATTACTTTTAACCTTCACAGGGATTCCAAATTAACTGACTTTTTTTTACTGATGGGCTTCAGGACTTCAAGCTTGTACTATCATTTACTATTCTGTCTTTTGGTTCACTAGCTGAATATAAAGACAGATAGAATAACTCTACAAATTCTTCCATACAAAGTTTCTTTTATTGGATTATATTAGGTATCCTTAAGGTAACTCACAGTTATGTCAAGATGCATCTAATGTCAAATTCTTTGCATAGTTGAAATCGTAGTGTAAATGATAGTAATCTTTCTATCCCATATTTCATCCCATAGTCATAGAATCAGGGGGTAGAGTTGCCACCATGAGACTGTGTTCAGGCAAGAATGAAGAAACCTCCCCCAACCCACCAAGGTTCAATTCAGTGACCAATCAGGTTTACAGATGTGACCACATGACATGTACTACATTTCCCAGGATACCTTAACTACATTTACCATGATGCATTCCCTTAAGGGGACAGCTCTCAATTCCATGGCAGAAGCTTCAGTCATCTAATTAGTCTCTGAAGAAAATGTGAATGGAATGTACTTTCGATTCCACACTGCTGCCTACTCTTTGAAATCCCCCCTTCTTTCTGTTGACAACTATAAAACGTGTATACAAAATGTTTTATGAGTTGACATGAATATTGTTGTTCCACTACCCCATGTCCCTTTTTAGCACTGGAGAAGGTTCAGAGTGACATTAACCCCCTATTTCAATTCACCAGGTGGATGGCTCAAAGTACTGGGGAGGGGAAAGGGCCCCCCACCCCTTTCTATTGTTTTTGGCTGAGACAGAGAGAGACAACTGCTGCAACGCATGGATGCTGTGTCCTCCCCCATATACCTGTTCCCATGACAAGCAACCATTTGCTTATATTCACTGACCGCACAAGCAAAACACCTGAGAAGAAAAAGCAACTTTCATAAAGATAGAATCTCATTCCACAACAATTGGCAATGGATTGGAAAAGGAACTTAGAATGTGGAAGGAAAATGGCAGAAACAAATATTAGCATGTCAAACTGTAGAGTTGATCCCATAGCTATGGTTTTGCAGGACTGCACATCTACTGTCTCCATGGAGTCAGAGGAAATTATTGAGATAGTACTGTATGATGTTATCAGGGACTTGTTTCAGCTTCTTGACTCTGAGGAAATATGTGGAGCACTTTATATCAGCTCTACTCTGTGTAGGCTAGACACATTCCTTACCTGGTTTTTTGGCAATTTTTTTTCAGTTGTTGAAAGAGTGTTTGGGCCTTAAGAGACAATGATTTTTTGCACACTTTCCACTCAGAATTCTGACTAGTGCTGAAACAGCATTCATTGCCCCTGGTGGATGTCAGTCTCAAGATCTGGATGGGGGAGTGCACCTTTCTTTGTAAGGACCAGTCTCTCCCCACCCCCACTTCAAAAAATAAGCATAAACTCTTGAAAACTGTATATTTCAAAAGGAATATTTTATTGAAGAGGGGTAAAAGCAGGTCAAAATTCAAAGCAGGGTCTGAGGTCCCTCAGGGTATGCAACTAAAATAAAGGGAATTAGAACCCCTCCCCGCAGTCCAATGTGGATTCCACCAATCTGCAGGTGTGAACATGTTATTTTCCCACTGTCTCTAAGAAAGCAGAGAAGGGAAGGTTCTCAGAAGTTATCTTCTGGTGCTGCAATCCACATGGCCCCTTCTCCCCTTACATCCCTTGAAGAGGTGAGATTTATCCAGGCATCTGGGGCACTAGGCTCATAAATTGTGTAAAAAGTTATACAAAGCCAGTGTAAGAAATAGGATATTAGGATACATAGAGAGGAAAAGAATTAAATGTATAAAATCCAACCCTTCTCCCTTTTCCATCGAAGAATGGCAGATAACCGATCTGACATATAGCCCTCCTCAAAAAAATGGAAATTCCACCTGGAAGACATAAAAGCATGGATTGGTTTGTGAGGGCATTTCAGGTGGAATTTCCATGCATGTTTTTTGGCTACCCATTCGTTTTGGGAGGAGGGTAGGTGTTTCCATGCTACTAAGTATTTTGTGGAGCCATGGTGAGGATGGGGTCGATTGAAAGAAATTGGATCTAAAAGAAAGGACTACTTGAACATTATTTAACAATTGAAATAGAGAAGAAAGGAACTTTTGTGCTACAAGACTGAATGGCTCATGCAACAGATGACAGGAGAGCTTAATAAAAAAGGAAAAGGCAACATTTACATGTAATAAAAGATCAGGAAATAAGGTGATAAAAGAACTCAATGTAAAGTAAAATATTTGACTTGATGCTTATGTTTATATTATTTATTTGATAGTGCTTAAGGCTGTAATGATTATTTAGAATATAAAATTTGAAAGTATATGATAGAGTGAAATAGGAAATCTTGCTTTTGATAATAGAACTTTGATAATAGAACTTTGTTGAATATATTTAGCTTAAAGGGAATTAAATATATTTAGTGTATAAATTAAAGTGAGAAATTACCACTTTAGACTATATAGAGGATTGTTTAAGCTAACTCAATTAATTAATACTTACCAAATAACATAAAGTGCTAAATAATTTTGTAACTAACTACAAGGTAATGATATTATATTATTTAAAGTGGATATAAGATTGTGATATAATCTCATCAAAATATAGTATTTAAACTGGATATAAGATTGTTATATAAACAAACTGTATATTGAACAGTTTTGATCGTAATATTAAATATTAAAAGAAGGGAATAATTGAAAGATTGGAAAGAGAACTATAAAATATTGTTGAGAAGCAGCAGTAACTAGGTGAATATTAAGTGGATGGTAGAGTGGAGTAAGCTATATAAATTAATTAAAATGACAACTACCACAACAGTTACACACACGGGAAAGAAAATACCATCAAACCCCTCTTTGGTGTCAGCCTCACCTTCAGGCAGAGAACAATAGATACAATGTTAGGACCAGAAAAAGCAACTAACCCAGCCAATACCCAAATGATGCAGACAACACTTCTGACAATCCATGAAACGATGTTTAAGATGCAAGAGACTATGAATAAAAACCATGAAGAAATGAGAAACAATATGTACAAATTAGAAAACAAAATAGGGGAAGTTCAACAAATAATGGAAAAAAATGAACAAAGAATCACAACGGTTGAAAATAAAATGGAGCAGACTGAAAAAAATGGAAGGAGTAGACCAAAAATTAGTAGCCATAAAGATTTAGAGGAGTCCATCATAAATCTAGAAATGGAACACTCTGCCTTCTATCTACGCTTTCAAAATGTGCCCGAAGATAAAGATGAAGATCTGAAAATGATTATGATTGAAATATTAGCAGAAGCTACTCAACGGGGGATTGGAGAGATTAGAAATGACATGGAGAAAATCTATACAGTATATACCAATTACGCCACATGTAATAAATTGCTGAGGGAAATACATATTAGGTTTACTAAAAAAACAGTAAGAGACAAAAGATATAAAGCAATGAGAGATGAAATTACGACTTATAAAGGTAAAAAAATACAGACACTAAAACAGATCCCCAGAAGAATCAGAGAACAAAGGAGGGACTATCATTTTCTTACAACACATCTAATAAAACACAATATAACATACAGATGGCTTATTCCAGAAGGCATGCTCATAACCTGACGAGAGAAGAAACTTAGAATAGATAGTGTAAGGAAAGTGCAAGATTTTTATGAAGAATTGATGAGTATAGAAGAGGAATTGGGTAGTAAGGAAGAGTTAGAAACCAGACGTCAGGAGGAACAGCTATTGATTTAGAAGGACTCAGAACAGGAAACAAGAAACAAGGACGAAAAAGAACAGAGTGAAGAAGAGTGGATCAGAACAAGAGCACAGAAGGAAAATAGAATAAATAGAAGACCAAGACAACAATATAAACAATAAGATGGAAGAAGAAATAAAGTTGCTATCCATAAACATTAACAGACTGAATTTTCCAATTAAACAGAAACAATTTTTAACAACCTCCAGAAACAAAACACTGATATAGTATGTCTACAAGAAATGCACATTAAAAGTCAACATAGAAATTATTTAGAACAACCAAAATTAGGAAAACTATTTGTCTCATTGGCAGACCAGAAAAAAAAAGGAATAGCAGTGTATATCAAGGAAAAAATAAATGCAACATAAATATACTCAGATCCAAATGGAAGAATATTAATGATAGAAATTGAGATTCAACAAAAATAAGTATTTTTAGTGATAATGTATGCCCCACATAAAAACCAAAAAGAATTTTATAGCAAAGTATATGAAAAAATAGTAGAATTAGGACAAGAGAATATTTGTTTAATTGGAGATTTTAACGCAGTGGTAGATATAAAGAAGGATTACAAAAATACCAAAGAAAGAAAGAAAGAAAGAAAGAAAGAAAGAAAGAAAGAAAGAAAGAAAGAAAGAAAGAAAGAAAGAAAGAAAGAAAGAAAGAAAGAAAACATTACCAAAAACATTTTTTGATCTGGCCAATGATTTGAATTTGAGAGATAGTTGGAGAGAGCTAAAAGAGAAGGAAAGTAAATATATTTATTATTCAAATGCCCATTGATCATGGTCCCGAATAGATATGGTTTGGATGAACAAGGAATTAGAAAACAATGCGAAAGATATAGATATATTGACTAATACTTGGGCAGATCATAATCCCTTACAGATAATTTGGAAAGGACAAAAAAAAAATAGAAGATGGATTTTAGATACACAAATCCTGAAAGAAAAAAAAATACTTACAAATAATTAGAAAAGAAATGGAATTTTTCCTTTAAGTAAATAAGAATCAAAATACAACTCTCCATAATTTATTATTTATAACAAAAGTTTATGTAAGAGGGATGACAATAGCATATATAGTCTGAACATTCAGACTAAAATCGTTTTCTCCCAAAAAGACAAATTAGGAATAAAACCTGGACAGTAATTAATATTTTGGAATATTATGAAGCGCATCCAGAGAAACCAGTAGCACTGGTTTTTGTGGATGCACAGAGAGCATTTGACAATTAAATTGGGAATTTTTCTTATATCAGATGAAAGAGATGAAATTTGGACCAAATTTTGTAAAAATGATAAAGGAAATATATTCAAGTCAGAAAGCCAGTGTAAGGGTAAATGGGAACTTTATGGAAAGATTTCACATAGCTAAAGGAGTGAGACAGGGATGTCCGATCTCACTTCTAATATTTATACTTGCAATAGAGGTTTTATTAAATCAAATTAGAAATAAAAAAGAAATTACAGGCACTAAGATAAAAAAGGAAGAGTATAAAACACAAGCATTTGCTGACGACATGGTATTCTTTGTAGAAAATCCGAACAAGGTTGGGAAAATATTGTTAAATAAAATAAATGAATATGGTAGAGAAGTGGGTCTTAAAATCAATAAAAATAAAAATAAAATGTCAGCTAAAAATCTTTTATATTATAAAAAAAAATTAGAAAAGGAAACGGAATCCAAATTACAAATAAAATTACACACTGGGGTATCTGGTTGAAAGCAAAATGTTCATCTTTAAAGAAAGATAATTATGACAAATTACTTAACAAAAGAAAGATTTGGAAATATGGGGAAAATTGCATCTATCCTTAGTAGGAAGGATTGCTGCAATAAAGATGAACTTGCTACCAAGATGGTTATACTTATTTCAGACTGTGCCAGTAAAGTTAAACACAAAATTCTATGGGGTACTAAATAAGATGATAACAAAATTCATATAGGAAGGTAAAAAACCTAGAATCAGATTAAAACTATTGCAAGATAATAGATACAGAGGTGGTTTCGGACTCCCTGATTGGGAAATATATCAACAGGCAGCAACATTAACTTGGATTAGAGATTGGATATCTTCAAACAACAGGAGAATATTAATGCTAGAGAGACATAACTTGCAAGTTGGGTGGCATGCCATTCTATGGAAGAGAAATAAAAAGACATTCACATGTTAGGCAACATTTAATTAGAAAGGCATTAATAGAGATTTGGTGTAAAATTAAATCAAAATACTATACTGAGATACCAAGCTGGTTTTCAACTATGGAAGCAATGTTCAATCCAAATACCATGGATATTTCTAAAACGATCAGGTACAATAAATTATTAGATAATCATGGAAACCTAAAAAACAAATCAAAAATTGAAAAAAATCCTACCTACAGGTGTAAACAAAATATAAAAAAGATATGGAAGAATTTGGCATAGATATAAGCCCTCAATAGCTCGATAAAACCTTTCTAGAACCAGAAGAAAAATGTATATCTTATAACTACCTTTTAAAATTTGATAAAGAAGAGGAGGTAGTAAAACAGACAATGATAGCATGGATGAAAATTTTTGCATATAACGTTCAGTTAGAGGATTGGGAAAGACTTTGGAAGAAAAATTATAAGTTAACAATGGCAGCCTACTATAGGGAAAACCTTTACAAAATGTTTTATCATTGGCATCTAGCACCATCAAGATTGGCCAAGATATATCCAAATTTGAATCCTATATGTTGGAAGTATAAACAAACAACGGGTACCTTCTTTCATATGTGGTGTTTGTTCCCCAAAACCAAAAAATTCTGGAATAAAATAAAAATTTGGCTGCAAGAAATAACAAAGGAAAAAATAGAATTCAAACCAGAAATGTTTTTATTAGGGATAATTAGAGGCAAATATAAAAAAGAAATCGAATATCTCATAATACATATTCTGACAGCAGCGAGAATAACCTATGCTCAAAATGGAAAGCAGAGTGTAATCCCATGGATAATATGTTAATTTAAAAAATTATGGATTGTGCGGAAATAAATACGTTTACTATGGAGTTGCAAGAGAAGGAAAAAAGAATTCTATACAGTCTGGGAGAATCTATATACTTGGGTAGATAACAGGAATAATAGATAATATATAATGTAAATATGAATAATGTATATATGTATATAGATATGAATAATGGAAGATGGGAAAAATGATGCTACAATGTATTGTAATGCAAAAATTGTAAACATGGTTTGTGTTTTTGTAAAACTGTAAAACTTTAATACAATTTATTTTTAAAAAAGTGACAGCATTAGGCACTACAGGCTGATTACCTGCTTATGGTGGCTCAGTAGCACAAAGAAGCTGGATTTGTCAGTCAGAAAAGATTGAATAATAAACGAAGCAACATTGTCATTCCGTACATTGCAGACATATTGCAAAAGCTTAGGAGGATCTTCAGCCAACATAACATATGTGCACACTTCAAACCCAAGAATACACTAATGCAGAAGCTTGTCCACCCCAGGGATAAAACACTCAGACTGAGCGGTATATTCAGTACAATGGTATATTCAGTACAATGCAATGAGCCATGTGAAAATCTGTACATTGGTGAAACAAAACAACCATTTCATAAACACATAGCACAACATAGGAGAACAAATACATTAGGACTAGACTCAGCAGTCCATCTGCATTTAAGACACAGACCACTCTTTTGAAGACAGCAAAGTCCACATTTTGGACAGAGAGGATTACTGGTTTGAAAGAGGGGTTAAAGAGGCCATTTATGACAAAACTGAAGAGTCCTCTCTCAACAAAGGGGGAGGAATATTACATCTATCTCCAATCTACAACAGAGTCCTTTCCACAGTTCCAGGAAGGCTCCACACCAATTTGCACCACTCAGGTGACCCTGATGACACAGATGACCTTAGTAAGTGACCTTAACAACCTGCGAAAAGAACGCAAATGATCAGCTGTCTGCAAAGAGTGTAAATCCTTTCATTCCCCACCATCCAGTCAGAGCTGAAGAAGCTTCTTGGATGAGAAGCAAAATGTCTTCAGAAAAAAATCAGGAAGTCCAGTTGCCTCTTGAAAAAAGACCTTTGGGATAATCATGCCCTGGATGACTGAAAATCTCTACAGACACAAAAGAAAGACAAAAGGAAGCAAAGTAGTATCAATAGTAAAACACCTTGGATGAAATCCCAAAACAAATGGAGCACCAATGGTGGGATTCAAATATTTTTGCCACCGGTTTGGTGGGTGTGGCTTGGTGGGCACACTTTGTGCGTGTACATGCACTTTGCATGCATGCACATGCCAATTGTGCACTTTGCGCAGGCACAGAGGCATTTGCACAGGCACAGAGATGTTCTAACTCTCCTCCTGCAATCCTGCATGATCCTGGTCGCTTCAGCAGTTGCCGTGCGGCACTATTCTGTGCCGCGCAAAGCAGCTGTGCTTCAAATTCAGCAGATAAAGGTGAGTATGGGAGCCCGGTCGAGCAGATGGGGCCAACAGCAGAGCGGTGGAGAGAACTGGTTCGGTCTCTGCTGCTCATCGCTCCTACTGGCTAGCCAGAACCGGGCCAAACTGGTAGAATACCACCACTGTGGAGCACCACTTGGACACCATTGACATTGACAAAATCACTATTCGTTAATTGCAAAAGGCAGTTTTACTCACAACAGGTTACATCCTGTAACATTATCTCTAAAATAATCAAACATTAACATCTGCCCATCCTAGATCCTTGGGAAGAACAGGACAAGTGAATAAAATGCCAAATCCAGCTTGAATATCTGATTGACTGACTGCAATGAACCATAATAATAACTACCTTGATGTTCTTGTGGAGGAAGATGAAAGCTATGCCAGAGGTTTAACCATACAGACAGCAGAGGAGTCAGACAAAAAGTGTCTCTCCCTAAAAAATATGGTGAGACATAAATTACAGAAACCCATGCCAACTCAGTAGTCACCCAAGTATGGGAATTGTGCTAAGTGTTGGAATTCCTGGATATTTTGTGAAAAATCAAGATTGCCAGCTGAGTAACAAGAGCCAGCAGTTGAAGAACTACCAGAAGAACAGATGCTTATCTTTACAAAGAAATGATGATCCGTTATTACATATCAAGCCCAACTAGAAGAGTACATTTGAAATAAATGTACCAGTTCTGGAAAGAACAAGATCCAGAATCATAAATAAGAGAACAGAGGTTAGCAGATCAACATTGATTTATCATACAAAATATTCACACACACACACAAATGGAAAAATGGCAATATTCTACCCAGGGCAGAGAAATTAAAACTTGCCAGAAGTAACTCAAATTGCAGAGACAAACCAGGGGAATTGGCAATAGAGGAAGCCAGCACAGCTATGGAATTATTTTTATTCCAAAGCATCAAATCTGTGAAAACCTAGAACATAGAATAATAAGGGTTGAAGGGATTCTGTGGATCTCTAGGTCCAACTCCTTACTAGAATCAAAAGACTTATTGTTCAGCATGAGAAAGACAAACATATGACTCCAAAAATTGATTATTATAGATCAACTATGGATATCTGCAATACATTATAGCATCAGTTTATTATTTGTAAATATATATATAACTTGAATGTTTGTTTCTTCTCTTTTACCTTTTTCACCCTTTTATAATTTTGTGTATATTTCTTTATTTTTTGCATTCAGTTAATAATAATTAAAAACAAAGTTCAGGCTATTTGTTGACCATCTAGACTTCTCTAATTTGATGTGGATAAGGCAGCATTTTTATTGTGCTATTTCACCACAATGAATAGGTAGAACATTCTGTTGCACAAACTAGCTAATAAACACAAGATTAGATTATTGTATAAACTCACCCTCTAATTAAGATTTAATGTTCTGTATGAATTAAATCAGTGGTCGCCAACCTTTTGGACCTCAGGGACCACCAAACTCATAATCTTAAATCCCATGGACCACTAATATGAATTTTGACTGACAGTGGCTTGCTAACGTTGGTGGGAGAGAGAGAGAGAGATACGATCTTACCTCGGAGGGCTGGTTAAATATAATAGATTTTCTGTCATCAAACAGGCTCTGCTTTGGACAGAAAACATTGCCTGCTCACACCACCCAGGAATAAATGAAACCCAAATTGTGGATCTGAAAGAACTTCACCATGTTATCTGGTTATTTAAATAACAGACAAAGCTAGCCACATTTTCACCCTCAAAACAGTGAGAACTTCTTTGTCTTCCTTATGACTTGAGTAGAGGAAGAATTTTTGAAACTCAAAAGCTTTACACAGTTGACCTCATAAAGATAAATAATGCCCCGCATAGGTGTTGGATCTATGAGAGGACCTGCTGGGTGTTGGATAAGGTATATTTCAGATGTTTCATTCAAAATAGAATATATATATATATTATATTATATATAAAATATAAATATATTATATTTATATTGTAAAGGAGACAGAGGAACCAAGATTTCAGTTTAAGAAATGCAGGAGTATGCTAATCATTTCTTATTTGTTCAAGTAATATATTCATATTTTGCTTTTATAGATAACCCCCTCATGGCAACTTATATCAGCTTAATTCCTCTCAGATGGATGATCTGAGAAGCTGAAATTGCTCTCTAAGACAGCAGCTAAAATAAGAACCCAGCTTAATATAGAAGTACACAGATGCAAAACAAACATTTTTTAAAAATATACATTTAGTTAGATTGGGTGCAGAAAATATCAATCAATATGACTCGGTTGATTTCTATATTTGACTACTTACAGTATTAAATTAAACTAAGGGCAACATTTTTTCTTTCTATGCATATGCACAGATACATTGTTTTGCATGTATTTTGCCTTATTGGCTTTGTTTTTAATGCCATTACAGTGCTATTAACAATATATATAATCAGTAGGTGGGCCCAGGAATTATTATTTAAAAAGTACACCTTTCTTCATTTAATCAGAGGTTTGACCCCTCCTTCTATGCATCAAGTAATAATCCCCATTAAAATCACTAAGATCACTTTTGAGTGAAGGATTGCATTGTAGAGATATGTTTTCACATGAAGCTTTACTTCATAAATGGTCCATCTTGCTCATAATGTTTCAACTAGAGGGAGAAAGATATGATTTCCCATGTGTAACCTTTCCATGCTTTTCCCTTGATCATCTTTTTCCCCATTTCCCTTTAAAGAAAATCACTTGAGGGGAAAAAAAGAAACTGTTCATTATCTTTTGACTGGGAGTCATATACCTAAAAGCCCCCCAGGTAATGAAGTGACTTGGCAAACAAATTCAAATGTATTTGAAGACCTAAAATAAATAAATTTAAATTACAAACAAAAATAAATCTAATCATTGCCACAAATACAAACTGGCAATACCTGTAATCAGTGCCAATAATGGAGAGACTATCAATGAAAAGGAAATTAATCAAGAGCTTTATTGACTATCAATTTGATTATGGTAGACTTTAGGATGAAGGGTCAAAAATGTACAATAGAGTATGAGCATAAACATTCTGAAGTCAAAATGTATGAATGATAAGCTGAAAGTATTCAATCTTTTCTTCCTCTTTTCTCTCATTTCTATGCATTATCATGAATCATCATATCACAACTGCTTTTTCTATTTCAAAGTAATATTGACTTAATGTGATCTAAGGTTACCACGAAATTTTTAAAAAGCATTTAATTAAAGTAGAAATGTTTTTAATGTGCTTTTACAACCCAGTGATTTGGATGTTACACTGAAATATATTTTGATATATTTGATTTTTAGATTGCTAGTATAATGAGAGAATTCAAAATCTTTAAACTGACTTTGTTTTTGATAATTACGTATCTTGTGGAAGGGCAGGCAGAGCACTTATATTTTAATATAACATGCATAACATGAAAATCTATGAGTTTTACTCTACATAGTGTAATGTTCAAATAAAAGATAAAAAAATAGAGTGCTCATATTGAGATTTATCAGATCAAAACAAAAGAAGAATAAGATGAATAAGAATAAAAGTCGCAGTTGTACAGTGGTTAGAGTGCAGTACTGCAGGCTATTTCTGCTGACTGCCGGCTGCTTGCAATTTGCCACGTTGAATCTCACCAGGCTCAGCCTTCCATCGGTAAAATGAGGACCCAGATTGTGGGAGCAGTATGCTGACTCTGTAAACCGCTTAGAGAGGGCTGTAAAAAATTATGAAGTGGTATATAAGTCTAAGTACTATTGCTATTGCTCTGTGTTTCATATTTCAAAGTTTCTAAAAAACAAAAATTAATAGGTGATTTATAAGTAGTAAGGAAACCAACTCTTCCCTACTCTTGCCACATTAATTGTATATTGCTTATGTTACTTAATTGTAACATGATGGGAATCACTTTCACTGGGTTATGCATAAGCTACCTAACCATGTTTTCAAAATAGCTGTCTCTTTTGGGGATTATACAATTGAAGCAGTGGTTCAACTGTACAGTAAACTGTTTCTAGCAATCTTTGCTCAGTTGCCTAGTGCTTTTTGGTTGCTTAGTAACAGCAAATCATGCCCCCTAAACATTTTCACAGAAATCCAGAAGTATCTGAGGACTGCCCACTGCAATGCTAGCAGTCCTTCAGAGCCATTTCCACTGCTTAGTCTTTATTGTCCTTTTCTTGAAATCTGAAATGTGCTGGAGATCCAAAGTCCAGTCATAACATAAGAAGTTACAAGTGACCAAGAACATATCATATCTTCTCCCTGCCAAATTTGCACCTATGCATGTTCTGCTTTTCATTACCAGGACTCTATTTTTCATGGATCCTTCTGAAGATTTGTTTTGCCTTTTGATAATATTTGAACTATCTACCTCATAATAAAACATGAAACATCAATGAATAATTAACTTCCTTGTATTTTCTCCTTCCATCATCAGACCCAATCATGCTAATCTTTTAATTTGCTCATAATATTCCATAAAAATTTATTTGGTGGAAATAGGATGCTAGGTTCCTAATAAGATGTCAGTGAACACTTTGATTCTATTATACACCATTCTACCAACACGACTTTCTAATTTTCAAATATTCTTTTAATTAAAAGCAGTAGAATAGGAAGGTGTTAAACTGGAAAATGGGGCTAGCCACCAACATAATATTTATTTAAAATTATGCCAGGAAGTCCTATAAACTATATGTAGGAAATGAAATTGGCAGGTGATTGAAGGCCAGTGTTCTGGTTGGAAGTGTTTCTGCCCAGACAAGGATAGACAAATGACTAAACAGATTGAGAAGGACCACCATTACCAATATGCTTTCTGATTAGGAGTATTTGGGATTGATCAGCTCCAGTGTCACAGCACACATGTTCAGTTCATAGGTGAACCCTTAAGATGATTGTTTAGGGAAAAGACCAACAATATTTTCTGTTCTAAATTTGTTTAATGTTTTATTTGTTTTATTTATATAGCGTGTAAAAATGCAATTTCAATCAAACAGTGTGTTGTCTGGGTATAATTATTTTTAGGCAATCATAATCAAGATGTTTACAATAATATTCATCACAATAATATTAATACTATAATAACAACAATAATTTGACTTATCTACTTTAACAAATCTCCCTTATAACATTTGTCTTTTTAATATCCCCATATTTCTAATTTCTATTTTTATTATCTAATCATTGGTAAAATAAGTTCCATATCAAGGAATATTCAGTTTATTCTTTTTCCTTAATTGTAAGCATTAATCTGTCCATTTCTGCACATTTTAATATTTTGTTAACTACACTGTGATCTGTTGGGATCTCATTGTTTTTCCACTGTTGTACAGATACAATTCTGGCTGCAGTTAATACATGTAAAATCAAATATATATTCCTTTTAACATATTTTTCCGGCAGAATGCCCAATAAGAATATTTCTGGTTTCAAGTCTATATGCTGCTTTATCATTTTTTCCAACCAAGTATGTATTTTCATCCAATATTTTTTGGCATTTGGGCATGTCCATCACATATGGTAATACAAACTAGGTATCTGGTTGCACTTCTAACATTTAGCAGATCTATCTTTAAACATTTTTGCCAGTCTTGTTGGTGAAAAATGCCATCTATAAAACATTTTATACACATTTTCTTTGTATGCAGTTGACACAGTTAATTTAACATTTCTATTCCACAATTTCTGCCACTTATCCGGTTCTATTGCATATCCAAAATTTTTAACCCAAGCTATCATTGTCTCCTTTACCTGCTCACTTTCCAATTTGATACTTAATAAGTAGCTATATATTTTCTTTATCAGTTTTTCATCCATTCCAGTTAATATCTTGTCCAATTCTGTCAATTCTTTATTAAAACCATACATTTTAGCATACATTTTCTCATATTGAGATTGTATCTGCATTTGTGGCCACCATGCAATGTCCATCCCTTGACTTTCAAGTTCTTACTTGGTTTTTAGTTCCCCCTTTTCATTCAGAATATCTTTATATCTTACAATTTTTTCCATGTTAATAATATTAGGATGTATCAATACTTCCATTGTGGAAACCCAGACTGGTATTTTCAGATAATGTTGTCCTTTAATTTTAATCCATACTGGTAACAATGCATTTCCAATATAGTGTCTTTGGAAATAGCTATGCATCTTATTCTTCCCATACCATAAAAAAGCATGCCAACCTAATTGAAAGTCGTGTCCTTCTAAAGTTAATAGTCTTTTATGCCTCAAATTGATCCATTCTTTCATCCATGTAAATACCGAGGCCTGATAATACAATTCCCAATCTGGCAACCCAAAGCCCCCCTCTTTTTTTTTTTTTTTTGAGTCTTGCAACATTTCAAAACTATTCTTGCTTTTTCCCCTAACCAAATATATCTTAGTATTATTTTATTTAGTTCTCCAAAATATTTCCCCCTAGTTTTATTGGAATTGTTTGAAATAAATATAATAATCTTGGTAAAATATTCATTTTATGGTAGCTATTCTTCCTGTCAACAATAGCAGACTTTTCTATTTCTCCAAATCTAATTTAATTTGTTGCATCAATTGCATATAATTATCCTCTTTAATCATTGCACATTTTACTACTAGTTGTATCTTTAAGTAATTTACTTTCTTGACTATCTGTATGGAATCAATTCATTCCATCAATATTCTTTTCTGTGTATCTGTAAGAGTTTTAGCTAAAAATTTTGTCTTTTCTTTATTTTCAATCCTGCAACTACCCCGTATTCTTCTATCTTTCTAACTAACTAACTTCAGTCCAGTTTCTAGTGGGTCTTCTAGTATAAAAACCAAATAATCTGCAAATGCCTGTAGCTTATATTTCTCTTTTTTTATTTCCATTCCTTTTATTTCTTCATCTTGTCTGTTATTTCTGGTTAGCACTTCCAAAGATAGAATGCTGTACAATCAGGCCAGGAATATATTAACAAGGGAAATCAGAGCAGCAAAAAGAAGCTACTCTGAAAAGTTAAGGAATCAGTTCTCAACAAATGAACCAGCAAACATGTAGAAAACTCTTAAAAAAAATATCACCGGCTATGGCAAACCTCCTTCCCATGCTGAAGGAAATCAACAACTGGCAGATGACCTGAATGTGTTTTACTGTAGGTGTGAGAGAAAACTACTGCCATCCATCTTCACAATCCCCATCTCAGACACACCAACAACAGCCAAGCCTCCTACAACTGACCCCATTTCAGATACACCAACAACAGCCAAACCACCCACAACTGACCCCAACCCATTGGTTCACAACCTCTGGTGATCAGAGAATAAGAAATGCAAGTTCTATTTCACAGAAAAAAGCCAGAAAAAGCACCAGGCCCAGACAAGATAACTCCCCCTTGCTTAAAAGTCTGTGCTGATCAATTGGCCCACATCTTCATCCAAATCTTCAATAAATCACTAGAGATGTGCTATATTCCTTCTTGCTTCAAATGCTCCACTATCATCCCAGTGCTAAAGAAACTCTCCATCAAGGAACTGAATGACTACAGACCAGGTGCTCTAACATCTGTAACTATGAAACCTTTGAAAGGCTAGTGCTGTCCCCCTGAAAAACATCACAGGTGAAGCTAGGCAGAATCATATCAGATACCTGTACAATTGGTACAGCCCCCCCCCCAAGGCTCTCTCCATTTCTCTTCTCCCTATACACCAATGACTGCATCTCAAATGATCCATCTGTTAAACATCTGAATTTTGCAGATGATACAACAGTGATTGGTCTCATTCGAGACAATGATGAATCCACATAAAGAAGGGAGGTTGAACAATTAGCCTTGTGGTGTGACCAGAACAATCTGGAATTGAACACACTCAAAACCGTAGAAATGGTGGTAGACTTTAGGAGAAACCCTCCCATACTATCATCTCTTACAATCCTAGACAATACAGTATCAACAGTAAAGACCTTCAAATGTATAGGTTCCATCATATCTCAAGACCTAAAATGGATACTTAACATCAAAAACATCATCAAAAAGGCACAACAAAGAATGTTCTTTTTGTGCCAACTCAGAAAGCTCAAACTGCCCAAAGAGCTGCTGATACCGTTCTACAGAGGAATTATTGAGTCTGTCATCTGCACCACTATAACTGTTGGGTTCTGCAACCCAACAGGACAGACACAGATTTCAGAGGATAATTAGGATTGGAAGAAAAAGAAACTACCAACCTGCCTTCCATTGAGGACCTGTATACCGCACGAGTCAAAAAGAGGGCTGTGAAAATATTTACAGACCCCTCACACCCTGGACACAAACTGTTTCAACTCCTACCCTCAAAATGATGCTACAGAGCACTACACAACAGAACAACTAGACACAAGAACAATTTTTCCTGAACACCATCACTCTGCTAAACAAATAATTCCCTGCTTGTATCCTTATGATTTCTATTGACTGTTTCCTAGTATGATTTGATGTGCTGTACCTTATGATTCTTGATGAATGAACCTTTTCTATTTATGTACACTGAGAACATATGCACCAAGACAAATTCCTTGTGTGTCTAATCACACTTGGCCAATCAAGAATTCATTAATTCATTAATTCATTCATTCATTCATTCATTCATTCATTCATTCATTCATTCATTCATTCATTCAAAGTCAGTATAAATAGTAAAGGGGACAATGGACATCCCTGTCTTGTGCCTTTTTTATATTAAAATTCTCTGTCATGTCCCCATTTACTATCACTTTGGCTGATTGATTGTGATATATTGCTTTAATCATATTAATAAATCTCTCCCCAAAGTCCATGTATTTTAGTTGTAATAATATAAATTTCCAATTAACGTTATCAAATGCCTTCTGTGCCTCTAGAAACATCAACGCCATTTGTTTTCCAGGATGTGTTTCATAATACTCCAAATATTGTAAATTTTAATAGGATCCCAAAGGATCAAAATAATTAGGGATCCCTAAACTAAACAAGTGTACTATGAAGCAGGGGCAATCACAGAGGAGAAAAAAAGGTGATGATGGAAGTAAGAACTACATTATTGAAATTCTGCCTCTTTTATACATAGAAAGTTTTCAATTGAAGGATCTTGGCCATCATCTTGATTCCACCATATGTCACAAGGAATTACGCATCCTTGGCAAGCTTGCTTAAACCATGGTACAACACAGTGTTAGTATTTCTCAACATCAGCCTGCCCAAGGTACAAACATAGTGTTTTTGTAAATTATCTACACTAATCTGCTTTATATTAAATTTTGGCATCAGAATATTTTGTGTGTGTGTTATATGGTGTCATGCTGAAGTCTGTATTTCTGAAGGAAGTAGTACCTAGATATTCAAAACAAACAATTATAGTAAACAACCTATCATTTTTATGTCTTTTTCAGTACTATCAAAATATCAAAATTTTACTGCATATGGCTTCTCCAATTCACTTTGAAAAACAAGTCTGAATAGTGCTTTAATCTATCTAGAATCATTTTAGGTGGAGGGTAAACCAAAACAAAGACATTGTGCCACATCTTTATCTTTTTGCTCATTAACAGATTGGGGGTGGGTGGGCTTGTAGAAAAAGCAGTTGAAAAATACAGGAGAGCTACAAATAGACTGTCTATTACATTCCATTAATCAGGAGGTGTGGCTGCATGCTAAAAGGCTCATCTAGAAGTATTTCCAGTTGCTTCTTTGAGTTTTGATGTGGAATGGCTATATTGCATATCATCTCTGAAAATAAATACAAGGTTTGTTATATTCAGATACACGGCTTTAATATAACATGTAAAACTAGGTAAATTACTTCTTATAAATTTATAGAAAGTTGTGTTCTGCAGATTTACAATTTGTCATTTCTGACATATTATCATTTAGCAAAAATGTGTATCAAAACAAGCTTTTACTATCTGAGTTCGGTCTCACTCCAGGGAGGCCACAGATTAAATAACCTAATTTAGGTTAGAAATATGATTCTGCATATGACAAAATCTGGATCCAGATTAGAATAATAGACTTATGAAGTTCTTTAGGCAATTAGGTCAAAGAAGGAACTCAAATTAAAAGTCACTGAACACATCTAATGAAAGATAATTCACTGATTTTCTTGGTAATTGATTCGTCTGCTCTTACTGTTAGGAAGGTTTCACTAACATTCAATTGGAATATTCCCCTTTTGTGACTTCAGGTCTTTATTCTGCATTCTTAACATTATGACAATCAATAAAAAGTTATGATGCTAATAACTTTCTTTCTTTTTATAAGCTAATAGCTTTCCTTTTCTTTTTCCTTTGGCAAATTTTAGCCAGTTTACAAAATGCTGGTATATTTCTGTTTTTGTTTTCATTAAATAACAGAAACCATATCTGGAAAAATGATCAATTATACTTAATATGTAGCAAGCTCCACCTAAACTAGGTTTCTTAGGTCCAATAATATCAGCAAAAACAACTTCTAATGGTTCACTGGTTTTGAATCCATTTACCCTATTTGCAGGAGTTACCTTGCTTTTTTCTTGATTGCCAGCATTGTAATTTAAACTTTGTACAAGGTTTTAATTTTATACCATTAGATAGCTCAACAGTTTTCTTTAGCATTTTGAAATGTATATGTTCCATATGTCTATGGAGCAGATGAATACATTCATCATGAGGCTTTTTATTCTCATAAACTGAGTTAACATTAATTAATGGATTATCATGTATAATAAACAAACCATTATCCAATCTTGCAGTAATGCTTTTACCCTGTTTTTCAATTAAACATTTGTTTCCCTGAAAGGTTACAACAAATCCTGCTTTTATCATTGCTCTTATAGATAGCAAGTTAAATATCAGTACATGAACAATATGCAGTACCTTCTCCAGATGCTCTCAATTTCCATCCATTAGCTAATGATACATGCTGTTTACTCTTTGTCTTTACTTTTAGTTATACACTGCAATACTCCACTGTCAACTACCCATATATCATGGTTTACAGTTGTAGTTGTACTTGATATGGCTAAACTAACATCTTTATAAGCTCTCTGTATATTAAAAGCATTCTGTTTCTTACCCTTTTTATAGTATCTGGCTATATGACCTTTAGCCCCACAAGAAAAACATTTCCTAACAATATAGGCAGTTGAAGGCAGTTTTTCTTCCTGTGGTTGTCTTTGTCTCAGTTGATTTCTATCTTGCCTTCTTCTTGACTCTTCTAACAGTCTTCCAGTTATGCCAGTCAATGTAAGTTCATCTCTGTTTAAAACTTCCAGTGAAGACACATAATCATCATAAGTTTCATCCAAAGAAGAAAGAATGATGTAAACTTGACGCAACTCCGAGAAAATCAGCTCTTTTTCTTGTAGGTCTTGTAAAGTCCCTTTCATAAATGAGCTAACAAATGAGCTAACATATCACCACCTTTTATAAGACGGTATCTAAACAGTTTATGTGTAAGGTGTATGTGTGCACCCACACTATCTCAAATATAAATCCTCTTCAAAATGTTCCCAAACCTAGCAGCAGATTCTTCACCACGAATATGGACTAACTGCTGATCACTCAGTGTCAGTCCATTTATACTAAGAGCCTTTTCATTATCCCAGTTAAAGTCAGCTATTTTCTTTTTATCTTCATCATTCAATGGGTCCCAAGCTGTTACATCCGGTGGACTATTAACTACAGTCCATAATCCGTCTTTACACAGAAGTAGGCTGCACTTCATAGACCAGGAAACATAGTTTGTTCCATCCAACCGGGTTATCTGGGATATACTGGTTGACTGTTCTTGTGCTATTGGTAGTTTAACAATAAACCACAATCAGCTGTCTGAATATGAAACTGTATATTCACACTGATTCTCAATATCTCTCTGGGCCCATAACCAATGTTATGATATGTACAGAATAAACCTTGAGTAACAAGGATATGCACATGGAAACGTTTATGAGAATAGTTATGAATAATTATCCAGCCACACACAGATACACTAAATTGAGTTAAAGTTTACTTTAAGAAATAGCACATTCCAATAAACGATCCAGGTCATATACGTTTTACAGTCCAAAGAATATCCAATTACAAAGTCTTACCGGTTGCCTTTGTCATTTCCAGTAAACAAAAATATCAAAATATAAGCAGAGATACAGAATGTCAGAGAGAGATAATGTCAAGAAAGAGCAAGCTATGATCTCTAGCTCCCTCTTATGGTAATTTGCAATATAATCAACCAATTGGAACATAATACAAATCAATACAGTAACTTTGTCTTAAAGCTACAAACATACATTGTTGGTTTATATATTGCCAACCCAACTAATTGGTGGACAGATTCCTAACAAGGTATTTAAATAAATACATAATACTCCCTCCATAGACAACTTTTTAAAAAGCTAACCATAAACAGTTTCTTCAGTGTTTAGATACAGATAGATACAGATAATCAGAGTTGGAAGGGACCTTGTAGGTCATCTAGTCCAACCCTCCGCCCAAGCGGGAGACCCTACACCATTTCTGACAAATGGCAGTCCAATCTCTTCTTGAAAGTCTCAAGTGATGGCGCTCCCACAACTTCTGAGGGCAAGCTGTTCCATTGGTTGATTGTTCTCACTGTCAGAAAGTTTCTCCTTGTTTCCAGGTTAATTCTCCTTGTTCAGTTTCCATCCATTATTCCTTGTCTGGCCTACAGAGCTTTAGAAAATAGCTTGATCCCTTCCTCCCTGTGGCAGCCCCTCAAATATTGGAAGACCACTATCATGTCTCCCCTGGTCCTTCTCTTCACTAGATGAGCCATGCCAAGTTCCTGTAACCATTCTTCATATGTTTTAGTCTCCAGTCCCCTAATCATCCTGGTTGTTCTTCTCTGTACTTTTTCTAGAGTCTCAACATCTTTTTTATAATGTGGTGACCAAAACTGGATGCAGTACTCTAGGTGTGGTCTTACTAAGGCTTTATAGAGTGGTATTAGTACTTTCGTTGATCTTGATTGTATCCCTCTGTTAATACAACTTAGGATTGCATTAGCTTTTTTGGTGGCTGCTGCATACTGCTGGCTCATATTTAGCTGGTTGTCCACTAAGACTCCAAGATCCCTCTCACAGTTACTGCTATTGAGCCTGGTTTCACCCAATCTATATGGGTACTTTATGTTTTTCTTACCTAAGTGTAGGACTTTACTTTTCTCTATATTGAATTTCATTTTATTAGATATAGCCAATGTTCTAGTCGGTCAAGATCCATCTGGATCTTGAGCCTATCTTCTTGGGTGTTGCTATTCCTGCTAGCTTAGTATCATCTGCAAATTTGGTAAGTTCCCCTTCTATTCCCTCATCTAAGTCGTTAATGAAGATATTGAAGAGTACTGGGCCTAAGATGGAACCTTGTGGCATCCCACTGCTTACTTCCCTCCATGTAGACTTAGACCCATTAAGGACTACTCGTTGAGTATGGTTTGCCAGCCAGTTGTGAATCCATCTAGTGGTGGTGCTATCTATTCCACTTTTTTCTAGCTTACTAAGAAGTAGGTTGTGGTCTACTTTATTGAATGCCTTGCTGAAATCTAAATATATTATATCCACAGTATTTTGCTGGTCTACTAATTTAGTCACTGTGTTGAAGAATGAAATAAGATTGGCTTGGCATGATCTGTTTTTAACAAACCCATGCTGACTGCTAGTTATTACTTTACTTGTTTCTAGATGTTGGCAGATCTGTTTTTTTATTATCTATCTATCATCTATCTATCTATCTATCTCTATCTATCTATCTCTATCTATCTATCTATCATCTATCTATCTATCTATCTATCTATCTATCTATCTATCTATCTATCTATCTATCATCTATCTATCTATCTATATAATTCAGGTATTTTCCCACATCATTATAGGTGCTTTTAAAGTTGTAGCGACGTTTCGGCAGAATCTCATCTGCCATCATCAGGCTTGTGTATTGTGTTCATCTGCCATCATCAGGCTTGTGTATTGTGTTCGTACACAAACCTGATGATGGCAGATGAGATTCTGTCAAAACGTCGCTACAACTTTAAAAGCACAACTATAATGATGTAGGAAAATACCCATACAAAGCTGAATACCATACATATAAATATGTGCAAAAACTTAAGAAAATATATGTGTGTGTGTGTGCGTGTGTGTGTGTGTGCATGCGCGTGCACGCACATGTGCATCAAATTGCATAATTACAGCTCCATCTTAATTTTTCTGTGGGTGCCCCTGTTTTAATCCCTTCCATTGATGCTGTAACACTACCATTTAAATAGCATTTCTGGAATCTTTTAATATATTTCTGAATATATTTTTCAAAAAATACCCATAGTTGTTCTTTAAAGATTGATTTTAACATTGCTTTTAACACTAATTACTTCAAGAATAATTTTAGCGCTAAGCCACTCTAATCAAACCCTAGGTTTGTTTTAAGGATATCCAGTTAAGATAAAGCTTTCATGTATCCAGCTTTGTTGTTAGGGGAAAAAAAGATTAAAGAATCATTGTGAGAGCACAAGAGTATTGCAAATAGATAATGGTGTCATGTCATCTAGTCTGAGTAAAGTGTGAGTGATTCTATCCTCCCTGATTAATATAGTATTGCCCAGCATGCCAGTGACAGATTATTTTTATTTCTTGTATATAACAATTTTAACAAACATTGATGTTACTTGAGAAATAATGTAGATCTTCATTTGTGTTGTCATGTAGATAAAAATGAAACTTGAATATTTAATTTTATTTATTAAAACTTTATAATTAACATTAAGTTATATCTGATAGCTCCTCTACAAATGCAGAACAACTCCCATCCACCCTACTCTATGCAAGATTTGGAAGTCTTTGGAAAGACAACTGCTATTATTAAATTGTTGTATATGTACAATATAATGTAGCGATTCATGTAGCTTTATAAATAACATTTGGAGAGAAGAAACAGATAAAATAAAAACTAAAAAATTGCTGTATTGTCAATATGAACATGAAAATCATTAAAACAGAGTTTGGAATACAATGTGAAAATGTGTAGTTAAATGTAATAGATCCATGAGTTACAAAACAAGTACAACTATATTTTAAATGTCATTTGGCTGCAGACAGTTAAAACATGAAAAGGATTTAAGCACCAATATATGCAATATATTCTCATACAACAGCACATAGCCAAAATTCTAAGAGAATGACTAATATGAAGTTAGCTTTTATGAATAAAGGAACAAATTACATATCAAAAAAGTAATTTAGTTCACTGTGTTTGGAACAAGTGTGCTGGTTCAGCAAGAAACCAGAAAAAGTAAAATAGATATAGGAAAGATTGTTTTACTTTAAAAGTTCTTTCCTTCCTCCAAAGTTTTCCTTTTGGTAATAGTGTGGATTTCAACTACAATATTCCATTAATTTGTCTTTTTATACTAAAAACGTTCCAAGATCACATATAGCCCTTAGTTTATCTTCATCTGGCTCATGGCAATTAATTTAATCTGTCCAATATATTTTCTCCCCTCTTTTTAGCAGTCTGCCATGGAAAGAAAAATGAATAGGAGAAAAGAGGGAGACACATGAGGGTCAAAGATAGAACGGGTGTCAAAACAGATGGGATAATTCTATCAACTCTTGACTCCATCTGCTGCTTAGACTTCCAGGCCTCCAACAGATTATCTCCAAATTAGATGGCCCTTAACAATAAAAAAGGTTGCCCACCAATTGTTTATGTCTATGGGCAATACACATAATGTTTGATGCAACATCTTTAACCATCAAACTGTTTTTTGATGGTGCAGAATAGATGAAGGCTAACTTACTCTCTTATTTTCTATTTCTTTTTTGCCACGTTATTTACTAAAAAGGCTTAAGGGTTCATAGTCAAAGGCTATTCCCTTTGGAGCCAATCCATACTAATTACACACAATATTGTTTACAGTAGCTCTGGAAAGCCCTATGTCTTTTGATAGATAAATACACCTAATATAAATTCTTGTCTGTTATGTATCTCTTTCTTTCTGTCTACTCTCTATTTTTTTCTGCCTTGTATTCTATTTTACCAGGTATTTCATGTCTGCTAATTTTTAATAAATATACATTTATACCTATACATTTATGCAGCAGTTGGTTGTAATTGTAAGATACAAATTACAACCAACTGCTGCAATACACAAACAAAACAAAACAAATATTCCTTGAAATATTGATTTCATCAGATTTAGAACATTATTGACTGGTAACATAGTTTATGTATATACTATATATTCATGTCCTTGAAGTAGAATTTGAGTTTGACGGGACAGAGCATGGGGAGATTATTTCAACCTAAATCTCTCTAGAGATGATACTATTATTTCATAAAATTTCTGAGTAGATTTTATCCATATTAGACAGGCTTCCAAAACCCTGGAGTCTTTGACATGCTGCCATAGCAAAGGTAATTATATCTATATTTTATTATGAAAGGCATAGTTGTTACTGAGGGAAATATAATGCTGCATTTTTATATACATATATGAACCTATGGAACTTACGTCATTATTAACAGAAGGGATTATTTAGCACAAGTTTGAATTTCCAGCACTGTGACTTTGGTTATGCTTAATTAAATCAATGTGATTTGATATTTTCCAGCCATTTCATTTTTTTAAACATCAAACTAGAGGGAATATTCATTTTATAACTGCAGATACATCCATGTGCTTCAACCTTGAGGTCATATTATTGGCTATCTCTTAAATGTTTTGAATGATAACAGATGGCATGTATTGTAGATGACTGAAGAATAATAAATACATCTGTAGATTGATAAAATTAGATTGTAAGAATTGTAGTTTGGCAAAAGAAGAAGACAATTCTATTCTGTTAGCAAATCCTTGCATCACAACCCATAGGAACTGACTTTATATTAATAAAGTTCCAACAATGAGTGAGATAATGGATTTTTATTTAATGTACAGGATAACAGATATTTTTTTTGCAGGGATCTAGTAGAGGTCAGCAATTACACATTTATTAAGCCAAATAAACAGTGTTAGCAGGATTCATCGTTTGCTTTTAAATGAATTACTCAATAAGCTATTTTGTATAAACTTTTATGCTACAAATATTTCAAGAAAGCTGCTTGTTTTACATCTTATTTTTAAGAATTCATCAATACACAAAAGCTCTTGCTCTCTCTAATAATGGAAAGCCATTTTTAATTTTTATAATTTTATAATGAGAATTTATTTTTATTTTTAGTAGAGTAAGATGTTAAAATATGTCAACAAGATAATTCAATAAAGGCTGAAATCCACAAAGGTTGTATTTGGATAAATTATTCTTTGGGAATAATATATGTTTATATGTTTTATTATATGTTTATATGTTTTATTATAAAATAACATCTTAAAATATCATGAAGATGACCAGCAATATCACATTGGTAGTCCCAGATGCTTTCCAATATTGCTGATAAATGCAATATCTCTTTATTTAAGAAGTACTAAATCATAACAGGATGAATCAAATTTCGTAAATTAAATCTTTCCCTTGGCTAATATCTCCTATAAATTATTGGTTGTGGATTTCAGAAACGTTTTTAATTATTAACTTATAGAATAGTTTTTATAAAACTTGTATGAAAGAAATGAATTTCAATAGGTTCAAAACAGAGTTGGATCCATTTATTATAAAATACAACCTCTGTTTTTAAATTCTAGAAATGCACAAATTCTTTCTGATTAAGTCACTTTTGTCTTTTCAATTGTATGCCTATCATTTAGTGGCATTTCAAACAGTAGGCTAGACTGGGATAAATTTGATCTAAGTTAAACTAGTTTTAATTAAATTAGTTAATGTAATATCCCATATATGTAACAATTCCCCCTTTATGTTCAATGTAACAACTTTAGAAACAATACTAAGAACTTAACAATCAAGATTTTCATTGGACATATGAAATTGGAGCAACAGTTTGTTGATCTTTAGTTGAGGGCCTCATCCCACAAATTAAGGAAGGATGGCCATAAGATGACTAGGCAATGCAATTGTATTCCTTGATAGAATGCATACTGGAGATGTAAAATGAATGAAGAAATGTTGAGACATGCAAAGGCTAGTAAAAGGGGATGTTTAGCATGTGGTCTCTTATGAAGAACATATACTTGTCAAAAGAAGCAGCCATGGCTCTATCAAACAGAGTTACTTACTTCTGCTTCCCTAGATAAACTGAAATTGGTGATTAGGAAGTCAACATAAAAGTAATATGGTAGCAATGAAGTCCTTAAAAAGTAGGTGTGGTAAAGCAAGAAGTGATAAGGTCAAGAATAAATGGATGCTCATTATATTAGGATTTATGAGTCAGATTTTTCACTTTTTTAGAGGAAATCACAGTCATAGAACTAAAATAGGAAATCATGTTTTGGCCAATAGTTAATTAGACTCATTACTGGTACCTTTGATAGCTTCTATTTGAACAGATCCAGAAAAAGATAATCTATCATTTCCCTGTTTAATTGAGTCTACTGTTAAACTGCTTTTTCTGCTAGGAAGTTTTTTTTCTAACATTCAGTAGAATCTTTGTGCCAGTAGCTTCAGTGCATCATTTTGTGTCTTGTTTTTGGTAATAATAGAGAACAGGATATGGCCTTTACAACCTCATACCATTTCAGATATTTAAATGATATTACCAATTACTTAATCAGCCTTGGTTAAATAGTCCCAATGCTGTCACAGAACTCTTGTATTCATGTACAATAACATAATGAACATGAAAAAAAATCTCAACCATGGCAGTTTGCATCATGATAAAGAATCTTGAGAGTCAGTTTCTGTAATTGTTATGGTATGAAGGTAGAAACTGGGAGAACAGGAGTTCTATTCCTACATTAGGCACAAAGCCAGCTGGGTGACCTTGAGCTAGTCACTTTCCCTCAGCCTTAGGAAGGAGCAGTGGTGAAACATTTCTGCAAACCCTTGCCCAAAAAACCCTTCAAGGACTTGTCTGGTTTCTGAGAATCAGGCATTATTGAACTGAAGAAAAAGGAAAGAGATCTTGCATAAATTATAATCCATCTACAATGGAAGAATGGATGGTGAAGCTGATGGAATTGACAGAAGAAGCAAAATTGCCAGGTTTGATAAAAAAGACTTTGATTAATTTTATATCTACTTGAAAACCACTTCTGAATTTTTTTGTAAGAAACTAAAAGAAATGAAATGTTGATTTTGGGATTCAAATTATTAGAATTATACAGGGTTATAGAAATATTGCAGACAAATATTACTCTTTGAGTAAGAGTCTGGTGCATTTTTTGACATGCCAATGAACATGTCATTTGGAAACATGGAAATTTTAGAACAACATACAACATATGTACAGGTATTACACGTACTCATTGCATGCTTCTTTTATATGAGTCATGCATATTTCATTCTGATTTTCCATGCTTTTCATCTACCACTGACTCTTGGTGAGTTTTTAGCTCTTTCTGATTTCTGTTTCCTTGTTAGCCTTGTCAGATGTATCTGCTAATCACTTACTTGATCATAATCTTCTTGCTTTTTTTTAAATCCAGGAAACTGTTACTTGAAGAAATCCTCATAAATCAAAAGACAGGGGTGAGATTCTATCCCACTGGTTCTATAGAACCAATCCAGTAGAAGTGCCTTGTTGGTTCTGTCCAAGCAGAGACACGAGCGTGGTAAGTATGGAATCTTATTAAATCAATTCATTTTATTTATTTATTTATTTGATTTGCCAATTGTTTACAAGATAATAAGTATAAGTGTATACATAGTTGTGAATACATGAAATGGGTACATATAAGAAAAATAAAAGAAGAATAAGAGAAACAATAGGACAGGGACGGTAGGCACGTTGGTGCGCTTATGCACACCCCCTACAGACCTCTTAGGAAAGGGGTGAGGTCAATGTAGACAGTCTAAGGTTAAAGTTTTTGGGGTTTGGGGAAGAAACTACAGAGTCGGGTAGAGTATTCCAGACATTGACCACTCTATTGCTGAAGTCGTATTTCCTGCAATCAAGTTTGGTGCGGTTAACTTTGAGTTTGTATCTATTGTGTGCTCTTGTGTTGTTATGGCTGAAGCTGAAGTATTCATTGACAGGTAGGACATTGCAATGTATGATTTTATATACCATGCTTAAATCAGACCGAAGACGGCGTAATTCAAGGTTTTCTAGTTCTAGAATTTCAAGTCTGGTGGCATAAGGTATTCTACAACGAGTAGAGGAGTGGAGAACTCTTCTTGTGAAATATTTCTGGACTCTCAATTGTGCTAATATCAGATACGTAATGTGGGTTCCAGACTGATGAGCTGTATTCGAGTATTGGTCTAGCAATTGTTTTGTATGCTCTGGTTAGTAGTGTGATATTACCAGAGAAAAAGCTACATAGGATTAGGTTAACAACTCTTAATGCCTTTTTGGCTATGTAGTTGCAGTGGGCTCTAGCACTTAGATCATTAGAGGTGAGTATTCCAAGGTCCTTTACAGAGCTTGGGTCATCAACAAGATCTTGACTATTCAGCTTGTATTTTATTTTCTGATTTTTTTTGCCAATATGTAAGACAGAGCATTTATTTGTTGAGATTTGAAGTTGCCATTTGTTTGACCATTCTGATACATAGTCAAGATCTTTTTGTAGGGTAGCAGTATTGTCTGTGGTATTGAACAGCTTTACATCATCAGCGAAAAGAACACAATTGCTCTTAATATGATCATACAGAGATACAATGCTCAGTTGGTAATTCTTTCATGTTACTGACTTGGGAGTAATCAATTGATCAGGTCTCATGCTGCCTGGGGAATTCTGGAAATTGAAGTCCACATGTCTTAAAGTTGCTAAGCTTCAAAAACACTCAGAAGTACAACTTCTTGTGAGCCTGGGTTATTTTCCTGCATTTTGGAAATAAGGAAATTATCCTATTGTGCCTGGTGCAGAGATGCAGCTGAAATCTATTTAGATGCTAATTGGAAGGTTAAAGCCGCAGATACAGATAGTCTTTGACTTACAACTATTTGTTTAGCCTCCATTTAAATTACAGCACTGAAAAAAGTGACTTATATTCCTTCCCCCACCCAGGGACAGACAGAGAGAGGGAGGGAGGGAGGGAGGAAAAGAGAGAGAGATAACACACACACACACAAAGAGAGAAAGAGAGAGGGAGGGAGGGAAAGAGAGAGAGAGGGAGGGAAAGAGAGAGAGACAAGACACACAGAGAGAGAGACAAGACAGAGAAAGAGAGAGAAAAAAAAGAAAGAAAGAAAGAAAGAAAGAAAGAAAGAAAGAAAGAAAAAGAAAGAAAGAAAGAAAGAAAGAAAGAAAGAAAAGAAAAGAAAAGAAAAGAAAAGAAAAGAAAAGAAAAGAAAGAAAGAGGGGGGGGGAGAAAGACACACACACACACATAGAGAGAGAGATACCTGTTTAAAAGAAAATAGAAAAATGGCTCTTTGAGTGTTTAAGATTGCAAACCCCAGGTTAGGCAAACACCATGGTCGTTAAGTGTATCCTTAAGCAAACGCTTGGGTTGTTGAAGAAGTCCATTTTCCCCAATGGGCATTTTTAACCGGAAACCAGAAGGAATTGTTGGAAACTGGCAAAAAACATAGAAAAGCTCAGTCACAAGACTGTGTGGGATGTTGTAACTGATCATAAGTGTGTGTGTGCACGTGCATGGCTGTCAAAACACCAAAAATAGGTCAAGTAGCTCTGGGGAGGTTAGTCCTAAATTAGAACACTTGCTAAGCAACTGGCCATTAAGTGAGGACCATTTATATTTGGTTTTCCAGTCACATGGCCACCTAGCCATGCCCACCCCAGTCACCTGACCACCAAGCCACGCCCAACCAATCATATGACCACCTAGCTACACCCAGCCAGTCACATGACCACCAAACCATGCCCAGTCAGCAAGCCATGCCCACCTAGTCACATGACCACCAAGGCATACCCACAAATTAGACCATGCCCACAGAACCGGTTGTTAAGAAATTTGAATTCCACCCTGGACCTAAGCAAGAGAATCTGCAAGGAATTGTTCCAGGTTTATTGGATGTCAATGATGTAGCTCATTATTCCTTTGTTTTAACTCATCACAACTTCCACAAAGGTTTATTGAATTCAGTGTTTACCTAGCTGTAAAATCATAGAGTTGCAATGGGCCACTTGGCCACTGAATTCAATGCCTTATTCAGAGCAGGAACCCAAATTATAGCATCCCTGACAAATGACTTTCTCCCCTCTGTTTGAACACATCCAGTCAAAGGAAGCTGCCACTTTTCTGTGTATTTTGTTCCAGTGTCCAACTGTTTGTGTTTATTTTCATGGTCATGGTCATGATGTGCACTGAAGATGGTGTTTGATTTCATTATACAAGGTGCAATGACAATAAAGTAAACTAAACTCATACTGTTAAGAAGTTCGTTGTTACATTCAACATCACATTCCCTGTTATTTGAATTCATTATTTTATTTGTTACCATTTAGAAAAATGGAGAATGTTCCTGATTTTCTTTTGTATGGCATCCTTTCAGAAATTTCACTCAGTTTTCTCTTTCCAAAGCAAAACATCCCATCTCTATAAAACATTGCATATGATATTATATCTAGCCTTTGATCATTTCTGTGCTTCTCTGAATTTATTCCACTTTATCTAAAACTTTATTTAAAGAGGGTGGCTGGAATCTGATGCAATATTCAAAGTGATGTAGAATTAATACAGAATAAAAGGGAATCATTACCTCCTATGATTTGAAAACTATACTTCTGTTGATAGAGCCTAATATTGCACTTTTCAAAATATTTTATATTGTCTTAAAATTGCTCATCACAAACCCAATAGATTTGCAACTTTGCAGAAGGCATAGTGTTTTGGACTATGTGTTTTGGACTTCTACTGCTATCAGTTCTCATTATCTTGGTCAATGACAAACAATGGTGGCTAGTGCAGAACATCTGGTGTTGGTTAAGAACAACTTGAGACCAACTCAGGGGGATCCTCCTGTGCCATTGCTAATTGAAGGTGAACAATATTTTGAAGTTAAAGAAATTTTGGATTCTCGAAAACAAAGGGGTCAACTCCAATATTTGATTGTTTGGAAACATTTTCCTCCTTCCCAGTCTGAATGGGTGAATGAGAAGGACATTAGAGCTCCTAAGCTTATCAAGGCATTTCGTACTAAGTATCCTGATAAACCCTAAAAAATAGTATTATGGTGTTACATGTATATTTTCTGTTACCTTCTATTTTTATCTTTTCTGAGATTAACGTCTCTTTTGCAGGAGGGCTGAATGTCAGCCTTCAAGATTTTCTCCCCTTGCTTTGAATCTTTCGGCTGTCATAAGTAACGGGGGGAGGAGGGGGGATATGGTTATGGGAAGTGAGCTGGAGGTGTTACAAAACAGAACTGTATAAGCTGGAGGGGTAGATTCTTGCTTAGGCTTCTATCCTATGCTATGTGCAGCTGCAACTCTTTTTCAAAATATGTCAAGGTCAACGGACAGAGGCCTCATCACTACCTGGAGATGCCCACATGATGATATACACAACTTTTAATTGGATGAGCCAATTGAACTATTGGGGGTGGGAACGTTGCCATCACTTTGTATATGTGATTTACGCGCCCATTTTCTCAGATTCAGAATTCTTTTGTTGCTACCACTTGATTTCCAGTAAAAGATATATTTTCTCTAAATAATGGAGTCTAAGTATTTCTTTCTTGGATTTTGAATGGAGCACCAGCTGACAGTTTCTTTTTAACTTTGATTGAGTTGTATATCAGCAAATCTCTAATCAGATCTCTGTGGAAATATTTTTGTTTGGTGGGTCCTGTGTCCCAAAGAAAAGCATGCCATCCTCTTTGAAGACCATGACTTTCTATAGCTAATATTCTTTTATTCTTTAAATTAATCTAATCTAATTAGCCAAACTAATGTTGCTGCACTATAATATAATTCCCAATTTGGCAATCCAAAGCCTCCTCTGCTCTTCATATCTTTTAATAGTTTCATTTTTATTCTGGGTTTTTTACCCTGCCAAATAAATTTTGCTGTCATTTTATTAAGATTATCGAAAAAGGTCTTTTCTAATTTAACTGGAATGGTTTGGAATAGATAAAGAAATTTTGGTAATATAGACATTTTATGGCTGCTATTCTTCCTAGTAATGACAGTTGCATTTTCATCCATAATTCTCAGTCTTTTTTTGTTTGTTGTAATAGCTTATTATAATTAACCTTTATTGCCTTACAGTGTGCTGTCAGCCATATTCCCAGGTATTTAATTTTTCTTGTTGTTTGAAGTCTGAGTGCTCTTTCTAATTCTATTGTTTGAGATCTGTTAAATCTTTTGCTAAAGGTTTCATTTTCAATCCTGCCACTGCTCTATATGTTTCTAATTCCTTAATTAATATTTGTCCTTTTTCTATTGGGTCTTCAATAATAAAAGCCATATCATCTGCAAATGCTTGCAATTTATATTCTTCATTTCTAGTTTTCAATCCTTTTATATCAGGATTTTGCCTCACTCTTTCTAATAGTACTTCTCATAATAATATGAAGAGCAGAGGGGACAGCAGACAACCTTGTCGGACTCCTTTCTCTATATTTAAAGTTTGCGTATTTTCTCCATTTATTATGATATTTGCTTTTTGTACTGAATAAATTGCTGTTATAATATTCTCAAATTTGGTGCCAAAATTCATGTCATAAATTTGTTGAATCATAAATTGCCAATAAAGGTTGTCAAAAGCTTTTTGAGAATCCAAGAAAACAAGGGCTACCTCCGGGTGAGCTTCATAATATTCCAGACTATCCATTATTATTTTTAAATTGTTCCTAATTTGTCTATTTGGGAGAAATCCATTTTGGTCTGGATGTATGTAATCATTCAGAATTTTCTTTAATCTAGTAGCAATAATGGTAGTAAATATTTTATAATCTACATTCAGCAAAGAAATTAGTCTATAGTTTTGTATCATTCTGACATCTGAGTCCCTTTGGGATTAGCGAAATAAATGATTCTCTCCACATGCCTGGCATTTTAGCAGATTAATATGTCATTATATAAATCCACCTTTATTGGTCCCACTTGTTCTTCTATCACTCTATAAAATTCTGCTGGGAAACTATCAGGGCCTGGGGTTTTGTTATGTTTCTGGATTCTAATTGCTTGTTTTAATTCTGTCAAAGATATGTCCTTCGTCAAAAATTCTTTCATCTCATCGTTAATTTCTTGAGTTCCTTTTTCTCTTAGATATTCCCTTATCTGATCTTCATCTACTCTCTCTTTCTTATACAGTTTCTCAAAATATTTATGTGCAATCTCTTTTTTCTTCTCTATTGTATGTTGATAATTTCCACTTTCATCTTGTAGTTGGTAGATGGTTCTTTTCTCTTTCTCTTTTTTGAGCTTATAAAACAGCCATCTAACAGGCTTGTTTGCTTGTTCAAAGTATATTTGCTTAGTTACTTTCAAGTTTCTAATCAATTCTTCCTGTTCAACTAAGTTAACTTTATGTTTATAGAGAATCAATTGATCTTGTAATTTAACATTTTGTGGGGCGTCCTGTAATTCGGATTCTAGTTTCTTGATTGTTTGATTTAAATTGTTTTGTTGAGCATGTTTTTCTTTATTTTTTGTGCAGTATAAGATATTATAATTTCCTGTATGCTTTCATGGTGTCCCATAAATTTTGGATAGTTGTGTCTAGGTTATTATTTTCTTTAAAATAAAAATTTAGTTCTTCCTTAAGTTTCTTTATAAAATCCTCATCCTTTAATAATTGAGAATCTAAAGTCCACCTTCTCCTTGATTTTTTCTTACCTTTCCAATTGATTCTAAGAGGGTTGTGGTCTGCCCAAGAATTCTGTATAATTTCTACTTCTGTCACTTTTCTACTAAATCTCCACTTATCCATGCCATATCAATGCGCAATCATGACTGGTGGAGGTTTGAATAGAAGGTAAATTGTCTCTTTTCTGGGTTTAATGTTCTCCATACGTCTATTAAATTTAATTCTTTAATCATTTCTACACAAATTTTAGGCAGTTCTCTTTTCTTTTTTTCCCTTCCTTTCTTATTCCCCCCATTATAATCTTTTTGATAATCTGCTACAAGCTTAAAATCCCCTATAATACAAATATTTTTCCTTTCCAGTTCAATGATTTTAGTATATAGAGCTTTATAGAATTCTTTTTGATTGGCATTAGGGGCGTAAATTACTACCAATAGAATTTTTAAAAAGTTTCACCTCTTTTTCCATAGTTCTAATTATATCTGGTTCTTTTTCTCCTGATTGCTCTTATTTACCTTTAGGTTATGTTCATTGATTTAAGGTCTTCTCTTTCTTGTTGTTGCTGGTTAGTTTTTCTTACTTCTTGTTTTTCTTCTTTATTTTTTGATTGGTCTTGTTCTTCTTGAGAGTTTGAGTCTAGATCTTCTTTGCTACTTTGATCTTCCAAGCCCGCTAGTTGCTTGTACAATTCTTGCGCCTTTTCTAGAGTATCTATTTTAATCTTCTTTTCTTCCCAAGAGACCAACATTCCTTCTGGGATCAACCAATGAAATAGAATGTCTCGCTTATTTAACTGTGTAGCCAAAAATTTGTAATCCCTTTTCTGCTCCCTTACTCTTCTAGGGATTTGTTTGAGGATCTGGATCTCCTTTCCTTTGTATACTATAGCTTCTTCTCTAGATATCTTATAAATTATGTCCCTAACTTTTCTCCTCGTGAATCGAATATGGACCTCTTTGGGAAGTTTGTTTCTCCTTGCATAACTCGTGCTGACCCTGTATACGTCGTCCATTTCCTTTAGCATTTTCTCCTTGTCTCTATCTAGAGCTTTAGCTAAAATTTCTGCCATCGCTAGCTCAAGGTCCTCGTCTTTAGTTTCCAGTATATTTTGAAATCTAAGGTACGACGCAGCTTTGTCCATTTCAATATAAATGAGGGAATCCTCCATCTCTTTACTCACTGTTTTTATTTGTTGGTCTACCGCAGGGGTGTCAAACACAAGGCCCGCGGGCCAAATCCGGCCCGCCAGACCTCGTCTGATGGCCCGCGGTGCCGCCGCCAGCCTTGCAGCCTCCCCTTTTTTTTCAATGAATTTACTCCGTGCCTGCACGGAGTAAATTCATTTTAAAAATGGCTCAAGTTAAAAAAAAAATGTACTTACCTTCCGGGACCTGGCCCGACTTCTTCCTGCCCCGCACTGCTCCCTGGGTGTCGGACGTGACGTCATCACGTGACGTCCGCCCGACATCTCCAGGGATCAGAGGAGCGCGTGGACGCCGCGGAGAGGAGCAAGAAGAAAGAAGTAAAAGAAAGAAAGAAGTAAAAGGTAAGTAAAGTAAATGGAGGGGCAGATGGCTGGGCACTATAAAAGGGGGCAGATGGCTGGGCACTATAAAAGGGGGCAGATGGCTGGGCACTTTAAAAGGGGGCACATGGCTGGGCACTTTAAAAGGGGGCACATGGCTGGGCACTATAAAAGTTAAAAAAAAGGTAATGCCTTGTGTTTTCCATATGTTTAATAAACAGTGTTTGGCAATATTTGTATGTTTAAAAAAAATTAATGTTTGTTACCAAAAACATTTTTCAATACATTGTACAATAATTGTACATTTGAATATCTACTTGTCATTATTCTGACTATGTTTCTGCTTTCAGAGCTAGTTATTACTTACATTATTACAAAAAACAGTAATAATTGAATGCAGTGACATTAATTTATGATAATAAAGAGTGGACACATAGACCTACAGATACAACCGGCCCTTTGATGGGGACCAAACTGCTGATGCGGCCCCCGATGAATTTGAGTTTGACACCCCTGGTCTACCGTTTCTAACTTTTTCTCAGTTTGTTCGGTTCTTTTCTCTACTTCCTTTATTGTGTGTTTGTTTCTTTCCAATGCATGTTGAATTGACCCTACCTTTTGATCAAGTTTAGACAAATCTGATCTCATTTCTGTTTTTAACTTTCCCATTTCCTCCTTCAGTTCATTAATATCTGCTCTTGTTTCTGAGTGATTCTTTACCATCATTTCTTGAAGTTTGGCCATTGATTCTTGTAGTGCAAGTAATGAGGTTTGAATGTTAACATTTGAAGTGGTGTTTTGTTTCTCCGCCATTAGTGTTTCTTCTATTGTTTTTCGTATCCTCGGTGAAGCTGTTGTTGTTGAGGGTATTGGAATCTATATTAATATAAATACAAAATATAAAGAGAAGAGTTTAATTAAACTATTAAATATCAATATATAACTGTAAGTATAAATTACCTAGAACTTTCAATCATTAAATAAATATACAGGATTAATTATTTATCTTGATTAACCATTTATAACATAAATTAAGTAATAGTAGTTCCTAATTGATTACACTAAACTCTGCTTGAATTAATTATTGTTTAAGTCTAAATCTAGAGTATATATATTATAATATATCTGAGTTTAAATACCAATTAGTTTTATACTTAATAATTAATACTTTCCAGCAAGCCTTCTGGTTATTGTATCCAATAGAAGGGAAAGAAGAAGAGAAAATAATCACCTAATGTTCAATGTTCAATCACCTAATGTTCAACCTAATGTGCAGAATTCACAATTATATTCTATGTTTGCAAGATAAATATCTAAATAAAAAGTCAATATATCTAACCATATATTTTTCTATATAAAACTCTTTTTAAATATGTAAATATATAAGCATCATTATAGGTATAACTTACAGTTTAAATTGTAAATATAAGTATTATGATAAACATCAGAAAATCTAAATTCTATGTTGATATATATACAGAATATAAAGAGAAGAATTTAATTAAACTATTAAATATAAGTATATAACTATAAGTACAAATTGCCTAAAACTTTCAATCATTCAATATGTTACAATAAATGTACAGAATTAATTAATTATCTTAATTAGCTATATATAAAATGAATTAAATAATAGTAGCTCCAACTTAATTCCACTAAACTCTGCTTGTTAATTATAATTTAAATCTGAATCTAACATATAAATGTTGTATTATATCTGAGTTTAAGTACCAATTGATTGTATAATTAATAATTTCCAGGAAGCATTTCCAGTTATTGTATCCAGTAGAAGGGAAAGAAAAAGAGAAAACAATCACCCAATGTTCAATTAGAAGATTCACCAGTTCAAAAATTTTAAGGTTCAAAAGGAGTAAAAATTATCAATTTATCCAATTCTTCTTAGTACCTCAGTCTCTCAAAATTTCCCCCCAATTCCATCTTCTATGTTGTACTATGTTGTACTATCAGATTGTTGAGTAATGCTGTTCACTATGGACATTCTCCAATTCCATTGCTTCAGCAAGTCTGTCAATCCTCAGCAAGGAGCAATGTTCACAGCCAAGTAACTTGTGTAAAACTCTCACTTTACAGTTTTTCAACAGTTAGAATTTCCAAAGGTTTCCAAAGTTTAAAACTTAGTATTCAGAAGGTATCCCGGATCACTATCTTGATCTGTTCGTTAAAGTGTCCTGCCTCCCCGGCTGTCTATTGTTCCCAGTCACTCTCCGCTCATTCTCACCTCTGCTTTCTCGTCACCTTCTCGGGTTACAATAGATCTCTTTTCTCCGATACAGCACGAACCTCCTTTCTTTTTAATATTCTATAATGTAAATTCTTTGCACTATACTCTCCACAGGCTGTCATTCGATCTCGCTTCCCCTTTTTGCTGGCTGTTAGGACTTCGGAGCCACCATCCTGAGTATGCCAGCATCTCGGTTGCTGGGCTCAATGGGGTTTCTCTCCATCACGCTGATGATCACGTATCACCAGACTGCTCCTTGAGTATCCTCACTCCAACATGCTTCCCTTCAGGCTTCGTGTATCCCTTTGGGATCGCTCCAGCACCAGAAAAGAGGGGTGAAGAACAGCGCTAGCTCTTCAGCCCCTCTGGGTGTCCCAACATCACCACCTCATACAGCTCAAAATGCAGAATGATTTATGAAAAAACCTTCCACCCAAAAATGTTAACATGGATTGTGCAGAGGATAAACCAGAGCAGCAAAGCAAGTGACTGTAAGAGCTATTTATAGTTGGGATAAAAGGACAACACAAAGATATCCAGAAACAAATTGGTGTATCCTGCAAGGGTGATCTATTATCAGATTTTTGACTCCCTGGTTTTCTACATATGTTTTTATTACTGTATTCTTATATATCTAACTTATCTGTATTTTGTCTTGTTATATATTTATGTTACGTTACTGATAAGGTCTTATGACTATTCAATAAACCTCTTATCCCCTGTTTGACCCACAATTTTTTTTAGAAACTTTTTGAATCAAAAATAGATAGATGGGAAATTGATATGCTGCAAAGCGAAGCACTATTCTCTAGGATCAAAACATTTCCATGAATGCTTCTGGGCAGCACATATGTCTCTCATTTGCTTTTAGAAGTTTACTTATTTAAGAACTCATTCTGGAGTACATTGTTGAATGTTAGGTCCTGGAGAAAAATATCTGCTTATTTGTCAAGATATTGTCTTCTGGCTATGCAAATATTTTCATTCTTCTTGATAGCCCCCTCTCCTCAAGCTTAATAAGGCCTCAGCCACCTTAGAGAAGATCACTATTTTTCTCCTGTGCTTTTGTTCCAAGACAAGTCTTGAAGCCAAATCTTTCTGAGCTCTTTCATCCTGCTCCACTTGCAATCTTGAAGAATACATCAAGGAGATAGGAACTCAGATAATGTATAGATTTTACTAAAATAGCTTGCAGGAATGGGTAGCTATTTCTTGCAATAAACTGTGAAAAAGGCTGACTAGGAAATATGTTATCAACTTTATAAACCAAAACAAGAGACAATGTTTATTTTTAGAAACACTGCATCATGTCTGGAGATGAATTTGCCAATTAATTGGAAATGGTAAAGCAGTCGCTCAGTTCTCTATTTTTTAATCTAGCAAAAATTCTTCCAGAATCATAGAAGGTATGTATTGGAAGAAATCTCTCTCTTTATTTCTCAAATGCGAAATTATTAATTCATTTGCTTGTCTAACTCTTACTTTCAAGAGTTTGAAGCTATTTTAGAACTAATAATAGCAAGCCATGGTACATTCAGGAGAAGTGAGAAAATGAATGAAAATGGCAAAAAAGACATTTGAATAAGGTTTACATAGGATAGTCATTAACATAGCCTTCTCCTATTCTGGTTGACATGCCCTGTGATCTATCATTCCAGTTAAAATAGCTGGGAAATATAATCCCAGCACATCTGTATGTCATTGCATATATCAGCAGAAAGCAAAATCAAAAAGATAAACATTTTAAGAAAGTCATAAATGTTGATCTGATCATGAGGATAAAATTCTAATTCATTTATTCTCAACAAAATGGTTTTCCTGTTTTAAATATTTATTTATTTGTTTGTTTGTTTGAATTGGCCGTAAGAACTTAGAAACAACCATCCACAGCTGTCAAATTATCATGCACACATAATTTGCACTCTTGGTTGATCACAATCTTCCTGATTGTAAAACCACGAATGTAAAGATAAATTCACCCATGTACAAAGCAATGAATGGAGAACCAAGAGTGAAGATTCATTTTTTAATTTTCATGGGGCACCTGATTTTCCATACAGTTACCTAGGGCCCAAATGTTTCCTTTGCAAGCTAATCCCTTGTGGATGATCTTAATCAATGAACTTGGTGCCCACTGTAGTAATGGCTTTAAAGCTAAGGATAACATTTGCTACCCAGGGCAATATCTGAAACAGAAAATAAGGCAGAAATCCAGAGCCTCACTTATCAAAGAAGTACAAATCACTGTCTTGAAGGTGATAAGTGACAATAGTTTGATATCAATTCCTAAGCTGATCAGGATGAAGGTTGTTTGCTATTCCCCTTTCTAATTGTACTTACTACTATGTAAATATATGAAAATGTTTTATAATCAGAAGAATACTGCTTCAATATATACAAAATTACAGGTGTTCCTCTTAATATTTACCCACAACCTACTATACAGCTAATATCTGGAAACCATCATAAGTAGATCCACAATCTTAAATTAAAAACTATTTGTTTCATCACCTGTAACATTTATGGGCAAGCTCTAAATTGTTGCAGCTGCCTTTTAAATTGTCTTAAATTGATGATATGAGTTCTACTGCTTGTTTTAAGCAGCATTCAGATATGATTTGTGTAATTTAATTTTCCCTTTTCATGTAAATCTTTTTATGTGAGTCTTTTTATGGATTTCATGTGAGTCTTTTTATGGATGGAATCCATTTTAAAAATGCTTTTATAGATACCATGAAAGATGCAAACTGATCACAACAACCTGATGCAAGTTTATCTGTGAGTTGGTGATAATTTTATCACATCCTGTATCTTTTGAAAATTGACTGATTAAACACAAATTTCATTTTGCAATATGCTATTTGGAGAGCTGATATTACATAAAAAGATAGCAACAGTAAAAATTAAAGAGAGGTAATGATAATCCAATAAGAGAGAAAAAAATCAGGTTTAAAAATTCAATGAATGCTTGCCTGCATTTAAAAAAAGACTGAGAAAAGTGTTTTTTTTTTTTTTTTTTTAAGCAAGAGAATTTTGCTTTGGCATTGAAAAGATAAAATTTGACTGATTATTAATGGGGGTCTGAGGAAAAGCTAATAGGATATTTTAGTTTTGTTGTGAGATTTTCTTCCTCAGAAAAGCAAAATACTTTATCCAAACCTCTACACCTAGACTTTGGGATTGAACACACTGGTGATTTCAGTAGCAAAATGCCTTAATTTTGCTCTATTACAGTGGTTCTCAATATTTCCTTCACTATGGACCCACTTTAAATACTTTTTGTGGCCATGGACTATGTCCATTGATTCCCAAGACCTAACTCAAAATTTAAATCATAACATTTTTTCAAGCCTTTGTGGACACCCTGTGGCAACATTGCAGCCCTCCCAATGATCTGTGGACCACAAATTGAAAATCAATGCTGTATTATACAGCAGCAAAAAGTAACAAGTTAAGAGTGCTAAAGAAAAAAATTGATAAGACAACATGCTTAACCTTGAAGTAATTTGCAGATATAGGTACATGCAATCCCTGAGTTGTTTGTATGATCCCTCTGGTGTCTTTAAATATTTATAGTGGTTTGATGACTAATAGCCACACAGATATATCTATATATATATAAAATAGTGGCCATGTACATCTTCTAAATCAATGTTATTCAACCTTGGCAAGTTTAAGGTGCCTGGATTTCATCTCCCTTCTTTGTTAAAATTGCCAAGGTTGAGAAACACTGTTATTAATAAATGTGGGCAAGGAGGATGTCAGAAAAATAAGCATGACAGCCACAACGGCATGAGTGGAATTCCACCTTATTTACATGCAATGCACACAAAAATTGTCAAAGCTATGAGGGCACAGCCCCAGCTGCCATCTATTTTTTTAATGCACATACAAACACACAAGGGAATGCCTGTGCTGTAAATTTGTTTTCTCATTTATTTAACAGCTAAGGTGGTGCTTGTTCTGCTGGAGGAGATACAGCAGAAAACTCATCATTAAGTGATCAAATATGAAGCATTTTCAAGAGCTTATTTACCAACATTTTGATAAAGCAAGAGTACAATAAAACAAAGAGACTATTGATATACATAACATCCAGGCAATTGAAAAAGCAGGTAAGAAGGTACAGCGTTGGACATGACACATCTAAAAGGCTAATTTTATAATATTCATGTGGCCCTGTTCTTCTGTCAGAATCACCCTTTAAAAAACATCTGAATAGAAAGATAGTACTGAAGAAGGGATTGTTTTACTCATTGTGAGCGCACAGTTTAGTTCTCTCTCCTTTTTATTGGCTGCAGCATTCATTCTGTATCTCATGCCTTAATAGATGTATTCCACAGAATATGACATATGTAACTGATACAGAAGCAATTCCATTCTGGGAGCAGTTTTTCCTCAGGGAAATACCAAAGCATGCATTCAAATTATTAAAGTTACAAGAACACTTTTTGGCATGCTACAATATAATTGGCTAGTATGATAGTGTAGTTTATTCATTCAATATAAATATATTTGTATGGTTGCTGCATCTTAAAAACCTGTCCTTGAGTGTGTGAACATGTGTGCAAGCTGGAGGCCAAACTTATAATCAAAACCTTTGATTGCATGGTTTTGATCTCCATCTTGACTTTTTGGGGGAACTTTGCCTGTAGAGCCTTTCCTGGATCCTAACACTTTGTTATACAGTGAAAAACTAAGCATTTAGGATTCTGCCCCCTGAGTTTGCTTGCCCAGTTCATGACAAAGGTAACAGAGCTGATCCTTTTCATATAAATAGTCCTCATTATACCTTTGATGGAGCTTGCTCAATCATAAATCATAATTGTCATAAAGCAGATTGTTTATGATCAAGCTGATTTTTAAACTTTTTTTGCATATATCATTAAGTAAATCATTGTTATTAAGTGAGTCTTCAGTAATTAAATAAACATTGTGGTCACTAAGGTAAACAATTATTCATTTAGGAGCATATTTGCAACAACAAAAAAACCAGAATAAATTCCAGGTTTTGGCAAAAATGTTGTAAGTATAGGCACGTGACCTATGCTATAAATGCCCACAAATGTGGGCCAGTTCCCAAGCACCCAAAATATGTCCACATGACCATGCAGGGACCCCAGTTATCAAAACTTTGGAACTGGTCATAAGTACCTTTGGGAGGTTCGCTCTTCAAAAGGTCACTAAGCAACAGTCACTAAGCTTTAACTTCAAAAGGTCATTAGCAACAGTTGTCAACTGAAGACAACCCATAATTGAAAACTGAAAGCAGCTAAGAAGTACAAATAAGTATTGCACAAGCAAGGACTTTCCTCTTTGTAGTCTACACCTTTATTTAAAATTTAATCCCACTGATACAGCAATCATTGCTACATTATAGAATGGCAACATATTTTTAATAGGGCAGAATAGCATAGTGAATTGTTTTGTAATTAATTTCATTTTACAAAGTTGGCAACTCTAATTTGTGATTTTTGTTTGGTGGGCCCTGAACAAAACTTAGCTGAGATAATGATAGAAAACTTGGCTGAAGCTCTGGAAATAACCAAAGAGAAGATGATGGATGGAATAGACAAGGTTTTTCGAGTCTTCACAAGATATGCAATGAGAAATAGCTTATCAAGAGAAGTTCACATCAGATTTACAAAGAAAGCCATTAAAACGCAAATATTGTAGGTGGCAAGAGAGAAAACATTGAAATATAAAGATAAGGAGATTGTGGTCCTGAAACAAGTACCCAGAAGAGTGAGAGAGATGAGAAGAGAATACCGATTCCTGACTAAAATTCTATTTTAAAAAAGAGGTGAATTATAGATGGCTGATTCCAGCAGGTTTAATGTTCACATGGCAAGAACAGAGACACAGAATTGACTCAATTGAGAAAGCTGAATTATTTTATACTGAATACTTTGGAGGGAAAGAGGAGGAGACAGAAAAAGAAATGTAACTAATTGAATTCCAAGAGGACTGCCAAATAGTGACTGAAAAAGAAGAAGGTGCAGTAGGCAGAAAGTGGAAGTTAAGGAACAATGTGAACCAAGATCTACGAGAGCTGCCAAACTTACCTATAAAGTATAACCATGGAAGAGAAAAAACTGATACAATTAACATAAACGGACTTAATTCAGCTGTTAAAAGAAGGAAAACTTTCCATAAATTAGAGAAATTAAAATTTGATATAATCTGCCTACAAGAAGTACATATTAAAAAGCAACATGAACAACTGTTGATACAGCCAAAGTTAGGGAAAATATTTACTTCCTTGACACAATGCAAGAAAAGAGCAGTGGTTTTATACATTAAAGATATTATCCCAGTGAAATTGATCCATACGGATGACGATGGAAGATTATTAATGGTGGAAATAATGGACAATAATATGAAAACACTCCTGATTGCAATCTATGCCCCGAATGACAATCAAGAAGAATTTTATAGAAAATTACATATGAAAATAATTGAACTGGACTATGCTAATATCGTTATGATGGAAGACTTTAATGAAATTGTAGACAATAAATTGGACTATACAACACAGAAAACAACAAAGCAAAACAGAAAGACCCTCCCTAAATCCTTTTTTAAAATGACAGATGAAATAATTCTTACCATTTTTTTCCTTTTTTCAAGAGTGGGAAAGGAAGTCCCCCCCTGTTTTTCTCTTCAGCCCACTGCTACATCTGGGGCTCAAAGAAAAATCTCCCTGAAACTATTGTGGAGAATTTAATCAACTTAATTCAAAGGTCCCAAGAGTAACTGCAACCTAACATGGGCGTAGCAACAGCGTCTTCCTGACCCTGTGCGGCTACCTTGTGAAGCAAGTGACAATTATAGGCATATTTCTGCGTTCCGCCCTCAAGTCTTCCGACTACGCTACACATATTTCTGTGTTCAGCCCTCTAGTCTTCAGACTTCGTGATGCAACCTCTAATGCCCCCTTGTGTTGCAAGCTCAGAACGTACCCTAGAAGCAGCCATATTGTGTGCTGTGCTAGCATCGGCCAGACTCTACAGTGCCACCTTTGTGCTCAAGTATTAAATCTAGCAGCAATTCTACTTTCTGCTACTTGCTTGCAGCTCCCCTTAGTAGAAAAAAAGGGTATTGCACGGAAAACCACTAAAAATTTTCAAATTTCTCCCTTTGCCAATTTGAAGCATGGCAACTTCCTCAACCATGATAGATGTCTCTGATGTACCAGAAGACCCGAATCCTCCACCCACCCTTGTCGTAAATGTGGAATCTGGTTCCCAACAACCGTCTTTAGATGTCCAACCCTCTGGAGAAGCCGCGATACTTCAGAAGGCCTACGACCTCAGATGGCATAGGAAGCTTACCTCACCCGCGGTGACCAGAGAGGATTGGGAAAGGCAATATCATCATCATGCAGATGCATGGACAGAGCTGGTCAAGATCTGTAACACCCCCAAAAGCAAGTTGCCTCTCGAGAGCCTCTTCCTGATGCAGAAGGAGTTAGAGGAGCACGTTGCATGGTGGAAAGACAGTGAAAATAAGCTTCAATACATACAGTCAAACCTGGAAGACCCAGAGTTCCAGGAACACATTCCTTCCTTCCTTCGAGGAGGCGAACAAAGAACGCGAAGACAGCATTCAGGAAGGCAGAAACTCCCTCCAGGCCGTGCTCCTTGTTGCACTACAGAAGGAGCAAATACCGAGTGAGAAGACCACATCTGACAGATATCTTCAATCACAAGCAGCTTCTTCCCACCATTCTAAGAAAACCTCCTCCCTCCAGCCCAAATCGGCTAGACCGCAGGCAGGCTCCAGTGTCTCACACCAATTCTCTCGGCTCTCACTATCCTTCAAGAGCATTCTCCCATTGTAGCGGTGCATCTAAGGCCTCCAAAGCAGCAAGTTATGCCAAACGGGCTGCAGAAGCTGAAGTAGAAGCTGCAGTAGCAGATGCAGAGCTATGCACCACAGAGGAGGTAACATGGCAGAAGGTGGCAGTAGCGGCTCAGCAGCCGAAATAGTGGCTCAACAGGCAGAAATAGCAGCCAGACAACAGGCAGAAATAGCCAAAGCCTAGGCCAGACAACAGGCAGAAGTGGCCAAAGCGCAGGCCAAATTGGAGTTGGCCAAACGGCAAAGAGACGTTGCAACAAAGACAGCACATGCCGCAGCGAAAAATTAGGGTTAAAAGCAAACCTAGTAATAGCGATTTTTCAGGAAGAAGCACCACATGACAGTATCTAGCTTGACAAATAAGAATTACTGGAACACTAAAAAAAAGAAAATCTTGGTCACTTCTTGGAATATTCAACTTTCAGTTGGTCTCCATCCAGTACACAATAAATGTCAAAACATGATAGGTGAGCTAAGTCTGTATTTCTGCACCACCTTATTCTGTCACTGTATACTGTATATTTTTCTGGCCTCCATGTTTCAACTATTCTTAAATGTAGCACCTAGAAGCCAATATGCCCCCCCATGAGCAAACAGCAGCTTGTTTGGGGGATATCTCTATGTATGTATTACAGAGAAAAGATTTATTAAGAAAACAGCATGAAGCAAATGATTAATTTTTCTAACATCTGGGTTATTTTAAAAAAAGTTCAGTAATGTTTGCATAGCTTATTCTATTTTTCAGAAGATAAACATTTGCAGCTTGAAACTTAAGCTGCTATGCAGTAATATTAAAAATCAGCCTGATTCATTTATATTTTTATTTATGTTAAAATATTTCTAGAATACTTACAATATACAAGTAGTCCATTGTATATTCAGTTGCTTAACTTCAAAACTTAAATTCAAAGTTACAACAAACTTCTCCAAAGTACTTACTGTCAACTGCCACCCTCCAGTCACACGACTGCATTGGGTGCTCAGAAAGTGGTTACATTACAGCTGCTTGCAGTGTCCTGCAGTCACATGACCACAATTTATGATGTCTTTTGCTAGAAAAAGAAATTCATGTCTGGTTTCCAGCAAAAAAATATTCATTTCACACATCAGGTTGCTTAATAACTGCAGTGTTCGCTTAAGAACTTATGGTGTTTGTTTAATGACTTCATGGCCACTTTATAACTGCCATGTTTGCTTTGCAACTCTTAAACATCATTGTAAAAAAGTCATAAAATTGGGTCAGTTACCCACTACCTTGATATATGACTGTAATTCTGAATCAATTACACTTCTAAGTTGAGTACTACGTCTAAATAGCTCTATGAACAAAACACAGGAAGTCCTCATATAGCAACTATAACTGTGACCAGAAGTTTCATTGCTAAATGATGCAGTCATAAAGTGTGATATTATGTTATTATGCTACTAAGCAACAGCAGTTCCCAGTTACCGTCATTAAGCAAGGATTTTATGTAACTTCAACTTCTGATTTCCTGTTGACTTCCCCACTGATTTGTGGAAAGAAAGCAGGCAAGTTTGCAAATCATGGACATGTGGCCATGACACATTGCAATAATTGGAAATCTGGCCTGGTTTCCAAATGCCCAGATCATTATTACATAACTTTGATACCAACATTTCAAGGACTGCTCATAAGTACCACTCATTCAGCAATTCCACATGTTCACATGATCACTGAACAAGTGGGTGTTAAGCAGGACCACCTGCTTAACAAACATGATAAACACAACTGTACACTAGTTTTCAAAATATTCAGCAGAGCATTTAATATCAGGACATGCCTAAGCAAAGAGTTGTATCATTAATAAAAATAACAGAAAACATATTGTAAAGAAAAAGTGCTCACTTGCAAGAAGCATTGTCACTAACTGATAAATTCTCCCTTGATTTATTATTGATTTATCAGATTTATTCTATCAAAATATATTGTTATTTGAGCACAAAAATATAAAAATGTTTTGATTAATATGAACTTTCATTTAGAGAATTTGAAAGACTAGATCAGTGGTAGTCAACCTGTTCCCTACTGCCGACTAAAGGGGTGTTCCAGCTTTCATGGTGGGCAGTTGGGGTTTTGTCCCCTGCTTTATAAATCACCATTACAGTGGAACTGGTGGGCAGTTAGAGAAAACTTTACTACTAACAGAGATACAAAAGTAGGTATAAAAAGGTTGACTACCCCGGCTTACATCTTAATTTATTAACAAAATGATTTTCTTCCAAGAATATTCTTTGCTATGATCTGGATAATTTGTATGACTCTGATTCATGTCATTTTATAATTTATTAAAGGATTAATCAAAATGGTATAATGTTCTCAGCAATTCCCCTTCTTAATTGTTTTCTCTAATTATTTTGGTTTATGACCATGAACTGAATAAATGAAATGAAATGCTTCTTCTGTGCTGCTTTGCTATCCCGAATAGATACCTCCTGGTTGCAAAGAAGATGATCCAAATGCATACAGAATGATTCCCACTTTCGGGCTCTGGGTGCTTTTCAACCTGTTTGGAGCCCAACACATCAATGGGGTGCGAGGGGTTGCAGACGGCAGGCTGTAGCTGCCCAGGAGACTGGAACTAAGCACCAATTACCTGGTGATCTGGCATGAAATCCATCAGAGCTGCTGCGAAATGGAAGGGCACACACACACACACACACACACACACACACACATACACACACACAGCCAAGCTGGACTAATGAAGGCAGCTACAAGGAATGCCGGAGTTGGCATGCACGGGGGAGCATGGAGGTGACAGGATAACCTAGGAGGGAGATAGCATGGAATAGGAAGTTTTGGGTAGCACAGGGTTATAGAAATGGGGATGTGATAAGGGAAGGGAAGTGGGAGTGTGATATGACGGATGGACATTAGGAAATGTGGCTTTAACCACTCTGGGCGGATGCTGGATGACCTAATGATGGATTACAAGATGATGAAGAGGTATTTAAAGAGCTGAGAGAAGCTAGCTGTCAGCGCTGGCTTTTCATGAATTGTCTGTTCTTGCTGCTGTTAAATCTGAGTTCTCAAAATAAAGCAGAAACATGACTGCACCAAAGTGTGAGTACTGTTTGCTTTGTAACTGCTCAGGAGTTCAGAGGCAGTTGAGAGAAAGCCAGCACTCATTGATCTGTGTATGTATTGAGGGTGGTGTGAAGGATGGCAGAAGGAATGGATCCAAGCTGTTTGGAAGGAGAGGTCAAGGCAGACAAAGCTGTGGAGGTATTGTATTGACTTGGAACGATTGAAGGTGGAAGAAGAGAAATCCACCCCAGATGATATGCAGTGGGTGGTCCATCCAAAGGCTTTAAGAGCTTGCAAAGAAATACGCCTTAATTTACCCAAACTGGTCCTGGACCAGGACTAGGACAGTTGAAAGATTGACGGGGTTCGCAGGTAGCCTGAATGGGAGGAAAGTGGTTGGGCGGTGTCTGGTAGTGAAACTCTTGACATGCTCTGACTACAATTTGGGGAAGTGAGGGTGCAGGAACCTCCTTTATCTTCAACAAAGTGGACAGAACGCAGACAAAGTTTAGCACTCTCAGTAATTACTAGAGGTCCCTTAAATAGCTCTAGCCCGAAGGTGAAAGTTAGTAGAGGGTTGGACCGATATGATTTGCAGTCTAGACATGCCCATGAGATGATGGGTTCCTTGACACCACCATCTAGAGCTTAGGGGGACCCTGGTAGGCGAGACTCTGGCAGAATCTTGGAACAGAGCCTCGTAGGGCCACAACCAGGAAAATGGGGTCCTCCCCCCTTACATGCCACCTTTGATGGGGATCCAGATAGGGTAGCAGTATTCCTAGCCCAGATCATTAACCATATAGACTTATATGGAAGGTATTACCCCTCCCAATGGGCTATGGTAGTAGCTGTTACAGAGGTGTTAGATGGAGTGGCTGGAGAGTGGGCTGAAGATTTACACCGAGAATAGTCCCCTGAATTGGCTGACATTGGTCTCTTCTTGTCGGCCTTATGGTCCCAGTTTGAAGATAACTCCAAGGGACAACAAGCTGAAGAGGACTTGTTGGCTTTAAGGCAAAGGGAACGGCGGGCAAGGGACTATGTCAGTGAGTTTCATTGGGCAGCTGGCTGGTTTCATGCCTGGCCAGAAAAACTGTTGATACATCTGTTTAAAGGAGGCCTGGAGCGTGAATTGAGCCAGGCCTGTTTCTACAGGGGCCTACCACAGAGACTGCAAGACTGGTATCAGATGGCTACTGAGCTGGATTCTGGTCTAAGGCGGTTATGAGCCCGAGGAGATGGTGGGTCAGGGATTAGGTGGGGACCTACCAACCAAGCAATCCCTCCAAGTAGCACTAGCACTCCATCTAGGGGCCCACAAGGTCACGGCTCATTTAGGTGCTTTCAATGCAATAGACAGGGACATAGGGCGGTGGACTATCCTATATTGCCATTGGGATCAGGACCACTCCAAGACCTACACAAGGAGGATCTTTTCATGGATGAGTGGACAGAGGTGCCTGGCAGATCAAGTAGAAAGATCAAGTGGTGCAAGTCAATTTCACACTAACACCTCTATGGACAAATCAATAGAGGAAGATCCCACATTACCCAGATGTTCTGGGCTACCTGAGGGTGACATTTGGAAAGAAGGATCCAAGGACGATCCAATGGTAAGTATGCCCATCTTCCCATTCATCATACCAGTCTTATTACATAATAGGCAGACAAATCAGGTTGCAGAACTTGGAGTGTTGATTGATTCGAGATGTGCCAGATGTTTGGTGACACAGGCAGTGGTGGATACATTAGGGTTGCAGGTCATACCATTGACCACCCCAATCAGATTCAAACAAGTGGATGGGTCCACATTAGGCAGTAGTCCAGTGACACATAGAACTGAGCCTGTGAAATTGGTGATGGGTGAGCATTGGCTTTCATTTGTGGTGGTTCAACATATGACAGAGGCAGTAATACTTGGTCTGGCCTGGTTGGATAAGTGGAAACCTACCATATGGTGGGAAGGAAGGTTCAGGAAACTACAACTGGCGGTGGAATCTTATCCAATATAAACAGATAATGTTAAAACAGGGTCAGGAAGACCGGTAGAACCACTAACTGTTAAAGCTGCATATCCATTGGAATATAAGGAATTGGCTGATGTATTTAATGAGAAGGGCAGCAACATTTTACCACCACATAGGCCAATTGACTCTGCCATTGAACTGCTCCTGGGAGCAAAGATGCCTAAATACCGTATGTATTCAATGACTCAAAAAGAACTAGAGGAAATGCACAAATACATTGACAAAAATTTATCTCGAGGGTTCATTCAGCCAGGCTGTTCACACATAGCGGCCCCTGTATTGTTTTGGGAGAAGAAAGATGGGGGCCTGAGATTGTGTGTTGACTTCTGAGGAATGAATGCTGTCTGCTTAGAACCATTGTGCCCACTACCACTTATGAAGGATCTTCTATCCACATTGGCTAAAGGACGGGTATTTACAAAGATGGATCTACACAAGGCATATTATCGGGTATGAATCAAGTTGGGAGATGAATGGAAGACAACTTTCAATTGCCGACTTGGTAGTTACCAATTTAAGGTCATGCCTTTTGGTCTGCAAGGGGCTGCAGCTGTCTTCATGCATCTGATTAACAATGTGTTGCATGATCATTTATATCGAGGAGTTCTCATCTACTGGATGATATATTAATATATCCTAATAATATGGAGGAGCACGTGGAATTAGTAAGGACTGTACTTTTAAAGTTCCTGGACACTAAATTATATGTTAAATTGTCGAATTATGAATTCCATCATATGAGACTGGCTACTTGGGTTATAGAATTTCTGGCTATGGTGTTGACCCATATAAGGTGCAGACTATTTTGGATTGGGAGTCGCCTATCACCACAAAAACAACTGCAAAGTTTTCTGGGCTTTGCCAATTTTTATTGGCAGTTCATTCTCTTATTTGCATCCATTGCGTTACCCTTAACCAATTTGTTGAGAATGAAACATCTTGGAATAACCAAACCAAAACCGAACCAACACCTAGAGTGGACTGAATCGTGTCAAGATGCGTTTGATAGGTTAAAACAGTTGTTTGCTAACAAATCTATTGAAACATCCGGACCCCATGTGGCCATTTGTAATACAGGTAGATGCAAATGATGTGGCACAGTTTTATTGCAATGGAATGTTCAAGGGATATTACAATCTTGTGCCTACATGTCCAGAAAATTAATCCTGGTGGCTTAATTAAGCGATTTGGGAGGAGGCCTTAGCAGTCCATTGGGGATTAGTCACCTGGCGGCACCTGTTAGAAGGTGCGCAGTCTCCATTTAAAATATGGACAGCCCATAAGAACCTGGAAGTATTACAATCACCCAGGAGACTGTTGCCCAAACAGGTTCATTGGGTGTTGTATTTCCGGCGATTTAACTTCAAATTGAAATATATTCTGGCAGGCAAGAACTTCCTAGAAAATGCGTTATCAGACCTGCCACAATATAAAAGTCAACGAGAGTATGTAATACAGCTGATAATACCACAGCCAGATATTGTACAGTCCCTAACAACCAATATTATGACACCGGATTTGCCGGATGTGGTAGCCCATAACCAATGGCTACTGGAACACAAAACCCAATGTGAAATGTGAGATGGGATAGCCTGGAGAGGGGATAAAATATATGTACTGGCATCAGTCAGGCCTCTAGTACTAAAACGATGTCATAATGCCAAACAGGCCAGACATTAGGGGTTCTTAAAGACTTAGCAAAACAGCAGTTCTGGTGGACGTCTATGAGACATGATATAGAAACCCATATAAAACAATGTCCAGTGTGTACTATCACCAAAATATGTTCCAGAAAACCTTTGTGCTTACTAAAGTCTGTCGCTGTTCCTAATCAACCATAGTAGGATATTGCCATGGACTTCATAGTAGATTTACCATCTAGCCATGGGTATACTGTTATTTGGATAGTGATAGATTTATTTTCTAAACAGGCACACTTTATTCTGTGTAAGGGGTTACTATCAGCTAGGAAGCTATCAAATATGTTTATCAAACTTGTATATAGACTACATGGCGTACCACGGCGTATTATTTCAGATACAGGGGTACAGTTTACTGCTCAGTTCTGGAGTGAATTCCTATGGTTGATTGGATCCTCACAAGGATTGAGTATGGCATACTACCCTAATACGAATGGTGTGACAGAACATATGAACGCAGCCATTGAGTGGTATTTACGTTGTTACATCACATACCAGCAAACAGACTGGACAGAACTCATACCATATTCTGAAGTGGCTTACAACAATACGGTGCAAAAAAGCACAGGATATACCCCCTTCCGGGTAGTACATGGACTGGAATTTGTGCCCATCTCAGAAGGGTCCCAAATATCCCAGAATCCCACTACAGCAGCAACCTGGGCTATGAGCATACTTGGAAAGGCATACAAGAGGCATTAAATGAAGCTGCCAAAGCATACAAAAAACAGGCTGATAAAAAACAGATCACACACCGTTCAACTTCGGGGATTGTGTATATCTATCAACTAAGTATCTGAACATGGGGTTGCCATGTAAAAAATTGGGCCCTAAATATATTGGTCCTTTCTCAATAATACAGGTAATAAATCTGGTGACTGTCCAATTATGGTTACCCTCACAATTTAAACAAGTCCACCTGGTGTTCCACAGTAGTTTGCTGAAACCAGCTACTGGGATGAACCTAGAAGCAGACACCCCCAGGCCTGCGCAGGATGACCATTATGAGATAGACTGTATCCTTGATACTCGCCAACAGAGGGGCAGGCTTCAATACCTAGTTAAGTGGAAAGGGTATCCTGTTGATGAGGCATCCTAGGTGGATCATGAACATATGGCAGCTCCACAATTACAACACCGCTTCCATAAAACATATCCCACTAAGGCAGGTGGGAGAGGGGAATGTCTTGGCTATATATCTCATGTCGGTGCATTTTGTCTTCCAGACAGATCCATGGTAGAGGGGGCCACATGTTGGGCTCTGGGTGCTTTCTGACTCGTTTGGAGCCTGACACATCGGCATGAAGGGTTGCTGATGGCTGGCTGCAACTGCCTAGGAGACCTGGACTAAGCACCAATTATCTGGTGATCTGGCACAAAATCCATCAGAGCTCCTGCAAAATGGAAGAGCACACACACAGCCAGGCTGGACTAATGAAGGCAGCTGCAAGAAATGTGGGGGTTGGAATGGGTGGGAAAGTACGGAGGTGACAGGATAGCCTAGGAGAAAGATAGCATGGAATAGGTGGTTTTGGGTAGCACAGGGTTATAGAAATGGGGGTATGATAAGAGAAGTGAAGTGAGAGTTTGATAAGAGGCAGAATGACGGCCGGATAACAGGAGGGTGCGGCTTTAACTACTCTGGGCGAAGAGGTATATAAAGCACTGAGAGAAGCTAGCTTTCAAAGCTGGCTTTTCATGGATACTACATTTTTGTTGCTGTTAAACCTGAATTCTCAAAATAAAGCAGAAATGTGACTGCATCAAAGTGTAAGTACTGTTTGCTTTGTGAGTAACTGCTCAGGAGTTCAGAGGCAGCTGAGACCCTCACTGATTTACTATCATAAACTAGAATTTCTTAATTAAATGTTTGCCCTACAGTAATTGAACTTTGTATTTTAAACCAGTTATTAAGGGTAAATATAGTAACAGGCAATTTATTGTTTAACTTTTGATTTACTATTGGAACTTCCTAGTTGGTTATTTCTCAATGAACTAGTGACTCACCTGTTTTAATGTGTTTTCAGAAATTATTGATAAAGAGTTAGAGTGTTTCTGTAAATCCTTTCAGAACTTAAATATTATGTATTGATGTGCTAGATGCCACCATGAATAGTATGAATAGTCATTTCTTTGCTTGCATCCATCCTTGTTTTCTTAAGAAGTTACCTTGACTCTCAAAGGCTGTGATTTTCCAGTAGGCTTCTCCTTTGCTTCTTAGCTTTCCAAAGCCTTGTCAACATCATCCCCTCCCCCCAGTCCTTATAAAATTTCAATTTAATTAACACTGTTAGAGTTTATAATTTGAGACTGAATATATGTAGGCTTTGCTAATGATCCTTTTATATTTTTTCCCTCTGGCAATGGCTTTTTCCTCCTAACACGAGACAGTAAGAAGGATTAGTCAGTTTAATCACTAGTCTGAACCAACCTCTTTGAAGAAAAGTTGCATGTAAGTTTAAATTTACAAGTTGCTCAATTTTCCTCTAAAATGTAAAAATATAATTGCTAGATATAAAGTGTAATTTCAATCTGAAAAAAAATGCATCAAAATTTAATGTGTCTACAAGACTAAACCCGTTAAGGGATTGATTAATTGAAATACATGGAAGCAGTAAAACAACTGTACTGATATAACAGAATAAATGGATGCAATCATTCTGAAGTTTGTGCAAATTTCATGCTTCTGATCTCTGTTAATTGTGTTTCTGCTAAGCTTTTGGCAGTTTGCTGCTGTTCCAGCTCTGAGAAAACAGACTTTAGAAAGGTAATGGGAAAAAGTAAATATTGCTTGAAAAGCCACTCCATTGCTGTGAAAGGACAGCATCTTGTTAAATTTTATATATGCAATTGAAGTGTTGTGAAACCCAAGCACTTTCTTCTTTAATTAAACATGACCATTTTAAGAAGAAAATGTCAACTTAGAAAAAAATAGAATTAAAATTAATTATTTAGATTTGTCATTCAGGCAGTAGTATAAGGCTGCACTTAAAAAATAGTTTATGTTAAATTTATTCAGCCTGCGATTTAACAAAGAACAAAATAGATTTAGAGGAGCAAAGTAGGAGAGTTAATGCTGTTTATATGAAAGGTTGCTGTTCACTTCTTAGCATCCCAATGGCATATACTTGTCAGATGTTAACAATTTATTGCCATGCATGGTAAGGCAGAAAGCATAGGATGAACACAAGTGTGCTGCAATTTTGCATTTTTTACTTTCCATCTCATCTCCACCAGGGGTGGGATTCAATTTTTTTAACAACTGGTTCTGTGGGCGTGGCTTGATGGTCATGTGACTGGCTGGCTGTGGCCAACTCAATATCACTCACATCGAGGCACGCATCTACTCGCCTGGCCTCCCATGACTGTGGGGATGCTGCAACAGTCATAAGTGTGAAAAACGGTCATAAGTCACAGTTCAGTGCCATTGTAACTTTGAATGGTCACTCCACACAAGCAAAGTACCAGCAAAGGAAGGGAAAAAACTCCAGAGATGTTCCTGAGACAGGAAGTCTAGTCCTGCCAAGAATGTAATAAGGGTTAACAGAAAGGCAGTTTCTGTAAGCAACACCAGAATGTTTCCTTCCTGCCTTCCTTACAGGATTAGGCTAATAATTTCTTCTAACAACCGATTCTCCGAACTGCTTAGAATGTTAACAACTGGTTCTATCGAATAGGTGCGAATCTATAGAATCCCACCCCTGATCTCCACCATACAGCCAACATTTTGATTTGGGTAATGTAGTAATTGCCAAGATATTACACGTGTTGTGTAATCAGTGTAAGGAATAGTCTAAAATAAAATAAAATTAAATTTGATGACACACATATATACATGAATCAAAGCTTTTTAGCCTATCACATCGTGCACAAATGATATGTAAAAAGACCCAAAGGATTATTTTCTCTCCAGAAAAAGCAATCTTTAGTATCACTGAATTTAATCCTTGCCAATTTGAAATATCAGGCCTATTTAATATTATTGAATTGGTGGGCAATATATGGCTTTATGTAGTTATTCTTAGGCCTCAGTTTTCATAATTTCACAGTATTGGACATGCTGATAGGACCTTGAATTCAAGACCATCTGTTCTATAGTCATGTTTTTTGTTCGTTTTTCTCCACCTAAGTGATCAGCTTCAGCTTTGGAAGTGGTCAGTTTGGATACTTGCTTGGAAACCAAATAGTGAGATGTTGAGCTGAATTTCTTTGTACAGTTTTGAGTGAATTGCATGTGGTAAATTAGTCACCAAAGCAAAGAAACAAATCCCAGAAGTTTCCAACTCTTATTTCAATACCCTAAAAATTGGGTATAAATTACAAATATAATTTTTAACAATATTCTTCAAAGTATATTTGGTTGGTCTATTTTTAAGTTAAGGTTATTTTACCAAGATTTTTCTGTTGTTTTTGTTGGCTAATTTCTAACCAGCTTTGTGTTGATAAAAGTCAGGATAATTCTTGATTTTGTTAGGGTTCTAGTTTTGGATTTTTTAAAAATATTTTGTACAAGTTGTACAATTTAGCAGCACTAGAGCCAGGTGCATCCACAATGTATATATGTAGGGGTGTAGATGACAGCTTCAGTCATGCAATCATTATGGGCATCATGAACAGAAACGCCACCTGATGCCCCAATAGCAACACTTGTCGGCAGCAACAAATTAGTCAGGATAGCATTTATTGCAAAGACGGTGATCCTAGAATAAATTGTGATAATTTATTAATAATTGTACTAGTGGTTCCTACCCTTAACTTCCTGTTCCTACCCATATTGCTTCCATAGCTAACAAACCAAATGCTTATTTTCCAGATTACTTCTTTCCCATACAGGTTGGAGTTAATGAGAGTTGGTCCCAGACATGTTGCAAAATGTTATTTTGATGATGCAAAAAAAAAAGAAAGAAAGAAAGAAAGTATCTCCCAATAGTTGTACTAGATGGCTCTGAAGAGAAATATATTCAAAACATATTTCCTCTTAATGCACAATTCTCCAGCAACATCAAGTAAAGCAGAATTTAGCCTCTGGCAATGATTTTGCTCATCTCAGTTGAACATGTAATCATTCCGAATATATACAGTGAAATCCTTTGGTATTAGCCTGGGCATTAAAAAGGGGAAAGGAATGCATGTCATTTTTGTGATCTTTCCCATTTGGAAATCATGTAGTCTAAATAGCATGACAGATGAATAATTCCTTCAGAGGAAAGGATGATCTTCCATGCTATCTTATAATCATAGAGGTCAATTCAGGAAGCAATATAATGAGAACTAGTCGCAAAGGCAAAATAAAATCAATTCTACATCTGTATATTTAGAAGGACAGGTGTTGACTTCCATTGTAATGGATTGGAAACTAAGTAATTAAATTAAAAATAAGAAGAGAACAAAAGTTAAACACCGAGTTAAACACCAAGCATTTGGAAGGTGTAAAAAACTCAATCGGTCTATCTTACCGAACCCATGCATTAAGCCAGCTGAAAAATCTGAGCTGATGCACTTATAAAAAAAGACAAAAATCACCATTGTTTCAACATTTGACAAAGTTAATAGGAGTAAATGGAAATTTTCTAAAAAGACTTTATTCATACATTAGATCAAGCTTAAGACAGAAAGATAAATAAGAGAAAATACAATATAAGTTATGGATTAGCATTTAGCCTATATGATCCAGACATGAGTTGCATTAACAATCTTTTAAAAACAAAAATTAGGATGGGTTTATACAAGAACAATTTTCACAAGCTTATGGGACATAACTTAGGCTATCCCCTATAAATCTAAACAAGTGAATGGTGCAACAAAATATTGCAGTGAGAAAATATTCAATGTTCTGTTAATCATTTTCTCTAGAATCTCCTATTAATTCTAGTTTTTTCTGCTACAAAACTCTGTGTTTATGGCAGTTGAGCATACCTAGTAATTATCTGGGAAATATAACTGCTTAGATTTTGCTTTTATTTTTGACTGTCAACAACTCTCTCTCTGTCACACACACACATTATCATCTCTAGGTTAGACTACTGCAGAGCATTTTATGTGGAGTTGTTTTTAAGACTTTTCAGAATCAGCATTAGGACCAGTCTGTTGGCAGGTGAAACCAATCTTGCAAGCATAACTTTGGCTTACAATAGACTTCAAATATTTCTTTTACAGCTCAGCATTCATATATCCCTAATTTAATTTCTTTCAAATAAAATCAACAATTGTTTTTGATCCTAAATAAAGGTATAGATAATCCCTATCCAGAACTATTCCAGAAAACACCCTCTTTAATAATTTTTAGAAAAGCAGTAAAGGCTGAGCCTTTTTGCAGAGCTTTTCAATTTCTATTTTTTTTATTTAAAGCATTGTCACTGAATAATAAGATGCTAAATGGATTAATGGTTTTATCATTTTTGACTAATACTATTTTATTGATTTTATTTGGATATATTATTAATTGGCATGCATTTTTAGGAATTTGGTATTTCAAATTTGTCTGTCATCTATTTCTATCATCTATCTTCTATTTATTTCCATCCATCCATTCATCCATTCCACCAAACCTACTCTATGTATGTGTTTTTCCAAGGTGCTCCTTTGATACAAAACTGACTAATACTTACATTTAAACTTTGCAGAAATTTCATTCAACAACCCAAGCTTTGCCACTCATCAATGGGTGGTAGAGAGGATTTGCTTCAGCAGATGTTCAATGAGGCAATTAATAATGGTTGTTTCAAGCCACAGGGAATGTGAGAGTACACAGTGGTCCATATGTGAAAATAACTGTTTGAATTGGCTATAGGAATGAATCTCAGTCTATTTCAAAATGTTTTATCATTCTGGGACTTGCTGCTGTGGACTAAGAGTGAGAAAGCACTGTTAGCAATTGTTTCTGTCATGATTATGTATTTTGAAAGATCCCAGCAAAGATCTCTATGTCATTGTAGGATTATGCTTTTTGTCTTCTTTTAGCAGACTTCCATTTGGAGAGAAATTGGCACAAGACAGAAAAGGTTATGATTTAAGATAAGCAGTGCTTCCAAGTTTTTGCATCTTTATATTATCAAGTTATCTCTGCAATTTGTCCATGAATAATAAAATTGTGTTCTTTTCTTTACTCTCATTCATAACAGTAAGTACATTGATTGTGTTTTCTTTCCATTAATCATTTACTATTTTTAAACACATCTCTTGCCTGGAAATGTTTAGAGGGCAAGATGTACAGTACAGTCTATGACATGACATCACAACAAATCCATTTTATTTTTTATCATAAAAAGACTTGGAGCACCTAGAGACTAACCAATTTCTTGTCATCTATAATTCTATACTGTATGTCTCTGCTCAGGTTTGCCAGAACTTTTGCTATCAAGATGCACCATATATATCTCATCATACCAGGGCTATGATCAATAGAAGGAAAAAGCTAATTCTATTACAGAGTCTTCTGCAGAGTCTTAAGCATTCCTTAATTTTTCTTGTTTTCATCTCAGTGACCCAAGAATAACAGAAAGAAGTTAACTTTGCAAGAAAATGCATTTAATTTAGAGGACTACCTTTGTTGTATGCTGGCATTAAATATTTGTATGTATCAATTCTTTTCATCTCATTGAATATACAGGTATTATTTACAGAAGTGTACAGAGTAAGTGAAACAATATTATCAATGCTGGCACAAAGCCATACAAAAAGATCTGGTGTCTCTAGAGCTTGACATTCTCTGGCTATCACATCACACAATGCCAGCTTCAACGTGGCAACGTGGTTCCAATAGGAAAAATAAATCTGAACCTTGGCAACTTCTAGGCAGCAGAATTTCAGAATTTCTTTTTTTCTCTCCCTTTGACCCTCCTGATATAAGTTCACATCAGTTGCCTATACCAATTTTTTTGAAGAAAAGTTTCAAATTAAAGTCAATGAGTTGCCTGTGGTCCTAGAGCTGCAAATTACTCATTTCTGCTCTGGAAAGATAAATAAAAAACATATACATCTGTATGTATAAAAACATACTTATCTGTAAAGTAATCTATAATTTCACTCTGAAAAAAAAAATGAGAAAATGCATCAAAATATAATTAAAAAATAAATTACATGAGGGACTGATTAGAGTAGTGGTTAAGGCATCAGGGTAGAAAATAGAGGCCATGAGTTCTAATCCTTCACAAAAGTAAAACAAAACCCAAACTAATTAAAGGATTGATTTATTAAGTGAAGTGTCCTTGACTTTTAAGATGGAGGAAATTATTTGCCTGCTCCTGTCAAGTGATGAGTTGAATTTGGGATCCATTCCTTATGATTGAGGCATTAAGGGGACTTTGAAGGCAGAACCAAATTGGGGTTTAACAATTGGCTTTCTAAATTCCAAACTTTTTCTTAAAATGTTTGTATTCATGTTTAGCCACTTGAATCATTTAGAACATTGATCAATCACTGATGGGGAAATGACAGAGGATTTGTGAGAAAAACTCAAGGCCCTGCTCTGGTTTCACTCTCTGAAATAGGAAGGTAAAACAATGGAGAGAAAATCATGCCTGCCTGTGTAACTCACAAGGTTAAATCAACAAGCTGCCACTCTGGCCTATTAACAAGTTGTTAATAGCCTTGAGCATGTGAATGGCTAAGCTTTGTTATGTTAAGGATGTTGGAAGAAAGGCAACATAATTAATATCAGCAGAGCTAGGTGCTACTTTGGTCTCTGTTTTGTTGGTGCCCTTTATTGCAAACCCCCTATTAATAAACTCTAGCAAAGTTTTGTGACACTGAACACTTCAAAATTAACTCTTTCACACCTCCTTGATGCTTTACATCAATATTTAGGGTAGACTTTTTGTTACTAATATCTTGTACTGAGTAGTAACATATTCTGCTTTAGTTTTTAATTAATATTCCAAAAGATCAACCAAAAAATGTACTATTTTCTTGTGGTGATCAACAGAACGTCAATGGGTTATTAGGTATTTATCTACAGAAGAGCAAAAAGTTGTATCTATTAGACTAACGGTATAATTTTTTTCAACAAATTCAAAGCAATCAACTTGTACTTTGTCATATACTTCTTAAAAGTTCCCTTCTTAACATTGTCTTCTTCAGCATAACATATTACAAAGCGAACTGGAGCCTCAAAAAATGTATGCTGTAATAAATGTGTTGATCTTTAAGTTACCATAAATCTCTGTTTTTACAATAATATAAATAAATGCTGTCAACACAATCATCTAGGCTTACACAGATCAAAGGGAGAAAGACCTTTTCTAAGATTTTGCTGCTGTGGCAACTAGAGGAAACAGGCTGCAGGAGTCCCATAGTTACTTTCCAACTTGTTAACTCAAGTCCACAGCAGGTGGGGATGGACAGGCATTGGCTGAGTAGAAACAGAAATTTCTTCTGGAAAATGTTTTAAAATGGCTCTGACAATGTTTTGAAACATTGCTGCCAAGGCTAGCATTTTACAAATGTTTAAAGTAACTGCTTCTCATCAATCCTAAAATAGTGTTTTTATAATCAATGGAACAAGTTAGTTAACTTGTACTGCTGGTTATCAACTACTCAAGCAGCCTCAGTAGTTGCAAGAAATTCATTCTAAATATGCCTAAACCTGGATTCAATCATTTGTATTTAAGTAAGGATGGGTGAATTGTTTTCTGTGTTGGAAACATAGCAGTTGGTATGAAACAATAGGAAGATGCATTTATTTCCCCTAAAGCTTGCCTCAGGCTATCTGTTGCAAATAGTTGTTTTGTTTGTCATTCCTGAAAAGTATTCTTCTAAACATAACAGATAATCATTCTGCCTTCATCCATCCAGCCACCACAGTGCCCAAAATATTCTATCAATCTTCCAGTTCCATTATCCTCCTTCTTAATGTAAGGAAATGCTTTCCAGAGGTTTTGGACTACAGTTCCAAAATTTGCTATTGGGTATATCCTTCAAAGTTAATTGAGGTGATTAGTTTGCCATAATTTAGATTATACTATCGAATGACATGGTAGGAAGAGTGTTAAGAAAAAACAGATATCCAAATTCCCTTTCACTTTTGCTACAGTACTAGTAGCTAAGATGAAAAACTTTCACTGTTCTGGAGAAGTTTTTATGAGTTGGAGATGAAATTTGGCTATTGCCTCTGGTTTTATTCCTCCCTCTGCTTTTGCTATGCAAAATAATGTATTTATTCTTTAGAATGCAGCCCATATTTGGAATTTAATAGCACTTTATAAAAAATAGCTGAAGGATGGAATAGTAGAATTTATGTCATACCAGTGAGAAATAAACCTAAAAATAAAAGACTAATAAGGTCTAATCAACTAAATATACTATACTGAAAAACTGAAAAGATATTGAGTTTGGTCTAGGGAGATTTCAGAGAGATAATGAATTCTACCTTGAAAGATGTCAAAAGGAACATTGAATTCTAACAGTTGCTTTGTCTTTCACTGTTCTGAGATTTGCCTTATAATTATAACCTTGCTTTGTGTCACACTTGATGGCTACACCTCATTAACTCTCATGCCTTGTGATCTTCGAACAACAGGAGGCCTAGATATGTCCACTCTTTTCTGATACATACAAAAATAGAGGATTTTGTAGAATGCACAAAGCCAATCTATATACACTGTACAGCTATAGAAACTATTTAATGCTATATATGCAAACAGAGCAGAAATAACAATTGAAGACAAAGCCAACATATTCCAAGTTTTGTTCCAGGCACATTACATATGTATAAGTGGGATTGAGAGGAATATTCCTAGACTTTCTGTTTGAGATCTCTTGACATCGGCTATGGACTAAGTAGAATTTGCTATGCTCCTCTATCCTGTCAGATGAATCAGTTTCTATTGCAGTCTTTCAGGACTTAAGATATAAGAAGTAGCACATTCCAGGGTCATCCATCACTCACAGGACCAGGTGTACTTCAGGCAAAAATAGCAAGAGCATTCAACTGTCTTTACTGAATCCGGATGTGAATGCATGTAAGTAAAGCATTTCATTCCCACTTGGAATAATTCACTATCATTTTCTTATTTCTCCTTCTTCATCCTTTTTTTAAATCTTGTCTTCTGTTATCTTCTAAATCAGCGGCACCCCAACCTTTTGGGCATCAGAGACTAGTTCCATGGACTGAAGGGGGTGTGATTTTGCATGCTTCCTTCATCCCACAGATGGGGCTTCGCTTGTTTGCACGGACTGGTTGCTGGCATGCTGTGTACCAGTGCCGGTCCATGATAGAAACCCTGTTCTAATGAGTTCTCTTTAACCAAACACATTTAAGCAAAAAGTGGGTACCTGTTATGAATGCTTTAATTTGAATTCCTTTATGGAACAGAAGGGTGGCTTGGATGCTTTAGATGTCCCCCCCAACAGACCTACATAAAATATTCCAGTTGCTAGGACAAGTCATGGGTTCAGGTTGGTGCAAACCAGGATTAGAGATTAAATGAGGCGAGTTAGTTGGTAGCTGTAACGTAAGAAAATTATACTTCACATAAGAAATTTCCATTCAGTCCTGCATATATGCCAGTTGCCAAGCATCCAAATTTTGATCATATGACCATGGAGATGCTGCAAAGTCATGTGTGGTAAACAGTCATAAGTCATTTTTTTCAGTACTCTTGTAACAATCATTAAACCAATGGTTGTAAGTGGAGAATTACCTGTACTCATTCTTACACTCTTAACAGGTAAAATAAAAGGAGGTATTATAAGGATGGATGGAAACCAAAGCTTTCCCATTTCCCCAATTATACCCAGAATGCAAAGTGTATTATAATGATAATTATGGGTTCTAAAAAGATTAAGATTCAGGTATTGGGGATGGGGGGAAATTAGCTATTTAAAATCTTGGGAAACCTAGATTAGATATCTTAGTCTGTCGTAGAAAAGACAACATTCTAATCATTAATGAATGATCAAATGTATTTAATTATTTCAAGTTTTCTTCTCCTTTGAATTTTAGGGCCTTCTGATTTTACGGATTTACTAATATTACTACTATCTTAATTTATTTAGATATACTTTGACCATAATTATCATGTATTTACATCAATCTGATTAATCCTACCTATGAATTTCAGCACTAGAATCAGATTTTCATCCAATCCTTAAAAGTTGGTTGCATTTTTTAAAGATACATTTCATAGATCTGAGACTAGCATCTTGAATTTCTAGTAAATGCAGATTTAGCAGACATGAGATAAATTTTCTTTGCAAAAATTTCTCCAAGTCACTGCACTTTGCTATAAATTATTCAACACTTCTATAGAATTTATTAATGGGCAGAAGAGGCTATTGCAAAATGAAACTCCAGTAATGTTTATTCATAAATAGTAAATGTGTTTATGTTTATACATATTTTCTTGTTAGTCAAACAGGATACTTTTATCATTATCTTTGCTCTACTTTTTTTAATAACAATCTAGATTATCTTTTTTTCTGACAGAAAATTAACACGCTTAAAGAATTTTTGTTTTTATTTTCCGAGGATAATAGTTGAGATTGGCACCTGGACTGCATCTAGATGCTTTTAAAGACTAAAAGCGCCTAAGGGAATACAAAATGCCAAATTGGAAGCCCCATTGGTGGAACTGAAAATATACAGGTATTCCTTGACTTATAAATGTAATGGAGTCTGCCAATTACATTCGTAATCTAAGGATTTGTTGGAGTGAATCACATTGAATGAATGTGAAAACTCTCTACCTTTGCCCATGCATTTGCTAATCAAATGTGTGGGTCATTAAGTGCACAAGGTATCTCAGGATAGGGAAGAACATGGAGAACTGAGTGCATCCAACCACCGAAGGCATCCTCCAATCAAGAGATATCTCATGCTTCCCCCTTCCCAGCCGGGTCCACTTACCTTTTGAAGATCTTGATGAGGTGTCTCCTCTCCAGCCTCTCTGCCACAGTTTCGCCTTCAGCTAAGGCTTGCCGGAGTCTAGAAGGACATTGTGTCCCTCTAGACTCCGATTGTCTTTGCAAAAAGCTTTGCCAGAAAGAAGAGCCCAGGGGGGATGCACCTGCCTCTCTCAGGCTCCTTTCTTGCCAGCAAAAGGGTTTTGCAAAGACGACTCAAGTCTACAGGGACACAATTTCTCATCCCTGCAGGCTTGGCAAGAAAACAGCAATTGGAGGGAAGGTCTCAAGAACCGAATCTGTTTGCAAGGCCTTTGGCCGAGATCTTGTCCAGGTCTCAATTCGCAGAGAACAGAGGCCTAAAGTAGTGCAAGATCATATAAGATCAGTAGCATGAGATCTCGCGCTGATGATCTCATGTGATCTCGCACTACTTTAGGCCTCTGTTCTCTGCAAATGCACCAAAAGCCTGAAACAACAAAGCAGGCAAAGAAACCAAAGGCTTGCTAGATATTTGCAAGATGAGTCTTCACAGGCCCAGTGCCTGTGGAGTCCAGCTGGGGGTGGGGCGAATATTGCAGTGCCTCTATGGTCGTTTATAAGGGTGAATGACTACTGTAGCAGTGCAAGATTCATTTAGTTTTTGAAGGTACCAATTCATAGAATAAGAAACTGGATACATGATAACTGCATTAGATCTACAGAGCTTAGTAATGAGTTTGATTATAGTTCATATGGATATAAATATCTGAAATGTTTATTTTGTCTTCATGCTGCTCATTTCTGTGAGACTTGAAATTACTAACTTTTTTTTTATTAAGACAAAGGAGATTTAAATGCTCCTCTATTTTGCAGAAAATGTTTGTTACTGATTTTCCCACTCAAAAACTAAGGATAATTCAGAGATTTTCCTTTTTTTCCCCATTTGTCAATTATCATAAATTTATTTTATCCATTCTGTTTGTGAGAGTTTAAGTGCATATATGAATTCTGATCCCTTATTTTTGTTTTGGAATTCCTGATTTTTGTTTTTTATAATACTAAAATTTTCTAATTATATAGATGACTTTATACACATATCTGAATAATTAAATTACTTTATTGTATGCTTCAAAGTGACTTAATATTTTTTCTTTCAAGCTTTCACCTTGTTGCAATTTATATTGTATTACTCTTGAAATAAGCTAATTGATCTAATGAAGAACATGTTTTATCAACAGCAATTGGATTTTCTTCCTTTCTCTTTTGTTTGGTTGACATTTCCCTCCTTTCAAACTTTTCTTAGGGTTAAAAAGTAGGCTTCTGTTACACTAATAAAATAAAAAAGGCTTATTTCTGTTTCCATTACTTTCATTAATTTCAAGTCTGGAAAGGAGAGATAAAGTTCTGAATATAGCATCACAGTTTGAAAAGAGGATATGGTAACCAAAAAATGGACACGAATTTTATAAATTGGATGGGTATGGTTTATGATGTATTAATGGTGTACATTAATCAATGGACAATGCATCTGACTTTTTTTGACTACAGGTGATTCTCGACTTACAAACACAATTGAGTCTCAAATTTCCATTGCTATGCAAGACAGTTAAGTGAATTTTGCTCCACTTTACAATCTTTCTTGCCTCAGTTGTTCAGTGAATCACTGCAGTTATTGAGTTAGTAATATGGTTGTTAAGTGAATCTGGTCTCCCTGTTGACTTTGTTTGTCAGTAGTTGCAAAAGGTGACCACATTACCCAGGGACACTGCAACTGTCATAAATACAATCATCCAAATTTCAATCATGTGACCATAGGGATGTTCAATGATCATTAAGTATGAAAGCTGTCATAAGTTACTTTTTTCAGTGACTCTAAACAGTCACTAAACAAATGTTTGTAAGTTGAGAACTACATGTGTTTCGTTTTCTAATGAGTCAATTTATGCTAATTTCATAACCTTTGCAAAACTAGTATGTAATAAAGCAACTGTCCAGTTTAGCTGCTTTGTGATGACAGCTTGTTCCTGACAATAAGACAGCATATAATCAATACATGACAACATCCCTGTTCAATAAAATTGAAACTGCGCTGATTTATAGATACTTTCAGGTTGTGTTGTTATGCCAGAGTAGTGTCTGGAAATACAATTTAAAAGAAGAAAAGTATCCAATTTATTAAAACTTACACAAATTACTTCCAAGGAGGGTATTTCCTTTAGAGATACATATTTTCTAATATTCATGAATCTATTTATTCTGGAATTCAATTCAACAGTTTAATTCAATATTCAATTCAATAGTAAAGCAAAAGACACTGGTTGAATTATATATTCCAAATAAAGGTTGTCTGGAAGGAAAAATTAGTGATGGGTTCTCCAATTTCAGTACTTTGAAATTTCTCAACTGAAATATGTTTCAGAATGTATGAGGAACACATAAAGAAATTTACGTGCTTCTGGATTAATTCAAGAAGTCATCCAGTGTCTCTTCTTCCCTTAAAAGGCTTAGAAACTGTTGATATGTGATTGTCAGGAATCAATATTATAGTAATTTCATAATTAATTAATTAAAGAAATTCCCCCAATAAAAGAAGATACCTTTGAAATCAGAACCAAACTCAGATTATTACCTGATCAAGTTAGTGTTGGGATTTTAGTTCTTCAAATTTACATCTAGCTACATAGCACAAGATTAAATAAGGTTATTCTATGTATTTCAAGTTTGTGTGAAGAACTAATTGTACTGCATTGTATGATTGTACTTAACAGGCTGAGGTCTACTGGCAGGCCTCTGTTCCATTAGCTTCAGATGCCAGTTCACTTTGGGTATATTTCTTCGTATATAACGAAGAACAAGAGATTCAAAACAGTCTAACTAATTAAAGATACTGAAATACTGAATAATAAGGCCCAGTTCCAGAAACACTTGAGTTCTGAAAAACAAATAAAGTAACAAAAACTTGTAAAGAGAGATTACCAAGGTAAGAGTACAGTGAGACACTCAAAATTGTAGAAATGGTGACACAAAATCTAAAGTTCAGAATGAGCTGAAATTAGTAGAGGATTAGAAAAATGAACAGGTTTTCTTTAAGTATATTTAAAATTAAAGAAACAGAAGCAAAATGCGAACAGAACTACCCAACTCCTGTTTTGACCATATCATCTCTAACAAGAAGATATATATTTTACCACTCATAAGCATATTCAACAGGAAGGACTGAAGCTCAAGCCTTGAAGCTCAAGGTCAGGAAATCTCAATTTATCATGAATAGTTTAAATATCTAAGGCTTAATGAACTACATGGTAGGTTGCTAATGGTCTAACCAAACATTTATGAATTATTTCTGAAAAAATCCTTGAGACCTCGTGATATGGTAAATGACTTGGAGAAAGTCAAAATTCATATCTTTGTTCAAGAAAAACTACAGACCAATCTAAAATTGATGTTTGGGAAGACCTAAAAATGAAAATAGTCAGCAATCGGTAAGCACTTTGAAAACAATGAAGAAACTATTTTCAGCATATATTTGTTAATAATAAATCTTGCTAGATTAAGTTTATCATATTTTAATCTTGATAGGTTAAAATGATAGAAAAAAACAATTCTGACTGAACATTAGAAAAACATTAACAATATTTTGTTAGGGGAAAAATGTATTTTCAGAGCTAGTTTTCTCATTGTCATTCAATGAAGCAAGAGGATATAGAGCTGTCTGTTAAGACACAGAAATGCTTTAATTTGGATTTCTGCACTTAATAGGGAGTTAGATAATAGTCTGAGTGTCCCCATCAGTTCAATGGTTCTGTATAAAAGGGGTTCTAATCGAAAACCTCTATATGGTTCCCTTAGCAGGTAGCAGAAATGGTTTGCCACTGCTTTTTTTTTTGTTTAAACTTTCTAGTATAGTCAATAGCTCTGGGATTCCCCTAACCTAATACTGACAATAGCTGGCACAGTTGGGCTTTCAATTCCAGGGATCTTGATCTGTGTCACAGGTTCTAATTAATTATACAACACGTTCCTATGGATTTTAAGGTTAGAATCCAGCCCATTTCATCAAATATTGACAAGATTTTCTATATCTATCTCACAGATACACAGTAAAAAATGAAGATTGAGCCAAAGAACTGCAAACTATTTGCATATGCTCTTTCATACATATGAGAAATAACTTACATAATACTGGATGTGGATTTTCTAAAATTTAGAATGAAAGAAGAGGGAAGAAAAATTATATTTCAAACTCAATTCAAAATAGATTTGCACAAATAAATTCTCCAATGTTCTCTTTTAAGCTAAAGCAAAAATTATTCTAACACTTAGTACATATCTATTCAAATATAACATTTTATGTTCATTACAATAAACTTCTTCTTAATATCCACCAGATGTTTCAGAAATCAACTCCCCAAATCTGCAGCAGATAAGACTTGAAACTCAAAATCTCGGTACCAAGTTATGGAAAGCTGCGTTGTTGCATGGCAGCCAGAATAAAAATATATGAGTGCCAAAATCAATAGTAAAGTGGATCACTTGAATTCAGCAGATTGAAACTAGCCAAACATTAACATGATAATATCTAAATGACAGTTGTATACTATGTATATTCTAGGAGCCTAGAATGGTATTATGTCATATAATAAATAAACTCTCTCTCCTAAATATATCAATACATATCAAGATTTAGATATATATTCAGAGAGCCAATTTCAGGAATTTTGAATTGGCCTGATTTGAAATCACTTTTTGATCAGTGTAAATCTGTGATCTGTCCACATAGCAATAGCCAAACAAGGCTTATAAGGCAGTCTTTGGGTCAATAAATTACTCTGCATTTACATGGTTCAAAGTTTATCTTTTATTTGGTTTTAAATTAAAAAAATAAATTTCATTATTAAAGAGTGGAATGAGTCTAAACTAATGTTTACATTTTAGTTCACTTGGTTTAGAATACCACCAGAGAAACAATAAAAGAGTACCGTTATTATCCCAAAACAGACATCTTTTTTTTTTAAGAAAGATTGACAGTGGCAGAATTCTGTATAATTGGAAAAAGTCTTTAACATATTGACCACGAACGTTAGAACGAAACAGCTGGTATCCGTGCTCTCCATACCTAATGGCTACCTCGGTCTGTCACAGGGTTTGGGTGCATTATACAACAGTGCTAATGTCATCTGCTTCATCTGGTTTTTTCTGCCTACTTGGCAGAGATTTCAAGTACTCCAGGTGCCGGCGTGCATCCTCTTGATTTTGCCGCACATAGTAAACTACATAGGATATCACCATGGTGAACCAGCCAAACATGGTGACTAGCATGGCATAATCTGTTGTCTTTTTAGGAATATTACATAGGTCAGCATCAGCTGCATTGAGAAATGGCCTACCAGCATGTTCATCTAAATCGGAGGTCTTACAGATGACACTGTTGGCTGTTTCATGGTTGGAAGCCATGCTTCTCAAGACTTGCTGAAGGGTGCAATCACAGTGCCAAGGATTGTTAGCAATTCGAGCCCTAGCCTTCAAGTTGTTAAAAGCATTTTTGTGCACGCTTTTAATCCGGTTGTCTGACAAGTCTAGCATTTGCAAGGTTTCTGCCACCCCTTTGAAAGAGTGCTCATCAATGAATTCAATTATGTTTTTGGATAAGTTGAGGACTTTCAATTGGTGCAAGTCCTTGAAAATCTCATTTGGGATGGATGTAATCTGATTGGAGTCTAAATAGAGAAGGACAGTTTCAGGAGGAAGATCTCTAGGTATTTCTTTCAAGTTCGCATTGCTGCAGCTGACATTTAAACCTCCAGAATGAGAGCAAAGGCAACCTTTGGGGCACATACTGGCAGAATGAAAGCATAGTATCATGAGGACAAAGCTTTGTAGAAGCAGACACATGGAGAGGGAGCGAGTTAACCACAGGTCTACCAAATGCATGCTGGAATGTCAGCATAATCACCCAACCGCTTCTCATTTACCCAAGAGTGGCGGCAAAGTATCTCAGGAACAAAACTGCAACCTCATTCTCACCAACAATGGAACTCAAGAACAGGTTAGTATATAGACATCTTCATGGTTGGTTTGCTTTTTAAAAGGACATTCCTGGAAAAGGAAAACAAAAATACCTTTTAGAAGACTGTGAGGGATATTTTTTAAATGATGTCAATATATATCTTAAGGTACGAACCAAGGCAAAACTATTCAGAAATAATCTCCCATTAAGTTCAGTAGGTCTGGTCCCCAGATAAACATGTAGAGGATTGCAGTCAAATGGGAAATCTTGATGGCAAAGTCTAACTTACTAAATGTCCAATGGATTCACTGTTATAAATGACCTTAAGATGTTCTTTCACTCTAATATCACCATTTCCAAAGCAGACTATTTCTTTTTTAAACACAGGTTTTCTAGAACAGCAATAATAAAACTTAATTACTTTTTTCCATTTACAGTAGCAGACACATTAATCAGATTTGCAGTGAGACTCATGCAGCAGTGACAAATTAAGCAAGCTTTTTTGTGGTTAATGACTTTGCACTACAATGTTCCATATTGCTTTAAATCCAAATTAAACTATTTGAGGAAGCCCTTTTTTTTTTTTACAAGAATGTACTTATTTTTCAGACAAACCAAATACTGATAGTTCTGAAGTCATGAACATGTTTTTGCATGAAGTTCACAGGCATCTTGGTTGGGACATTATGGGAGGTGTATTGGAGTTGCCAATCTAGGGAAGACTGAATGTTTTCATCTGCTTGTATGATAAAGAATTTTGCTATAAAAGCTCTAAAAAATTATCAGTGTTTTATATGTATGTAAAATAAAATCTAATGACATAAAACTTGTTTTTTTTCCAAGAAACTCAATTTATTGAAAGGGAAGAGGGTTGAAATAATTTGAACAGAACTTAAAGAGATTGTGGAATGGTGAAATACAGTATCTTTAATTTTTTCGTTATGAAGTACCTCCATCTTTTCAATCATATATATCACAAACACATATAACTTTTACCAACAAGCTGAGAAGTTGCATTTTTTCAAGCTGTATTTAAATATAAATGAAGTTCATCTTAACATGTAAGGAAAACAATACTAGGACTAGTAGTGAGTAAAATATTCATTCTTTTATTTTCAGATGTAATCTGGAGAAAACCATCTTAGCAATTGGGTAGATGATGTAAACATTTACCACTGGTAATGAATAGGTTTTCCATTATTGATACATGATGGTTATCTTATTATTTTTGAAGACAAATGAGTAAAAGCTATTTGGATACGAGAGTTGTTGTATACAAGATGGGTGGCAAATAAATTTTATAAATAAATTAAGGCAGAAAGTATTCAACTCTTATGGCACCCAAGAACAGTGAGAAGTGTTTTCCAACAAATTTTATTTGTAAATGGGGCAAGCAGAGATCCTACGAGAGAAATAGTTCTGAACCCCTTTTAATATGAAACTACTCTTGAAGAATATTTTAGCATAGCTTTAATATGCACAAATGTGATGAATAAATAAAATATACAGCAATATAATCTTAGAATTTGAGTTCATTATTATCATATCAAGAGAATGCTATCTCTAACCTAGGATATGAGCATTGAGAAAATTCCAATTAACCTCTCTATATCATTTAAAAAAAAACACAATATAGAGTAAAATAAGATCCAAGAACCTGCCAACTTATTGTAGCTCAGTTACTTTGATGAAGTGCCTTGGGGATTGGAAGGAAGCTTCTTAAGTTGCTCCTTTTTTCTGTCAAAGAGGTAGAAAGAGATCTTGCTGAATGAATCACATGGTGCCATCTCAAATCTTATGGTCAGAAGATCTTAAAGAAAAGAAAAACAAAATGATTGTTTTATAAGGTTGTGCAAAATTGAGGAGTGGAACAGTTCTAGATGTTTAAATTGGAAAAATCCTATGAGCCATAGAAAATAAATAAACACATGTATTTTGATGATTAGTACATACAGGGTTGTTTCACTAGATTGGAACATATGGGAAAGAGAACCTTTAGTTGAATTCTAAGAGAAATATTATATATATATTATATAATATAAGTAATTACTTTTGAGAAGAAGTAATTAAAAGGTAGCATACATTCTGAAAGAACTAAAGATGTGTTTTATATAATTTTTATATAGGTGAGAATGAAAGAGGGAGAGAGCTGGTAAATGTACAGGGATTTTGGCTGCATAAATCCAGATGACAATTAGAGTACACCAAAGAATTACCATTTTCTGTATTTCTTTTCTGTCTTCTCATGATGGAGATTTTCTCAGCCAAATTACTTCATTTTACAGACACCTTTCTCAATGAAATCCTTGTGAATCACACTCCTACTAATGAAACTTTACACAAACCAAACTATAAATTCTACCTACCCTTGCATTAAAATAATTTCTTATTTCTTATTGTTATACCCCACTTCTGCCATATGATATACATTTAAAGACACATAAAATTATTTAAAAAAAATAAACTTAAACTCAACTAAGAAGTTTTCAGATTTTCTGTTTGCAAAAGGCTATGAGCTTTCTGTAAGGATTGACTTTTTCTTCAGGCTTTTGGACCAGAGTTTTAGGAGCTCTGTAGGTGATGTGATGTTTCTTTTGGGGGTTAACCAGGATTTCATGAATTTATATCCAGAGTTATTAGCATGAGGTGGTGACTATGAAACTTACACCAAACAATCAGCATTAGCATTTAGAGATTATGTACAAAATTAAATCCTGACAAAAGTCTATGGAAATATCTTTATCAATAACTCAGTTATCAACAACATAGAAAGAAATCAGTGGGATAAGGCACAAAGTCCAAGTACAAAAGATGTTTTCCTCTACAGAACAACTGCAGAGTTCAGTTTTACATTTCTCAATTCCAATTCTGTAAGTCTGTTTTGATATACAAACAAGAAGTTGCAATTTAAGAAAAATATAAAATCTGAAAGTTGCTTAATTATTCCCTGCTATTGTTTTGTTTTTCTTATTGTTGGGAGGGGGTGGTTGCAATTTAGATACTTAATTAAGATATTTTTGTTTTAATCATGATTTATGAAAATGGTTGCCATATAATGGTTAAAGTCAGAGGTGGGATTCTACCAGTTCGCACCTATTCGCTAGAACCGGTTGTTAACATTCTAAGCAGTTCAGAGAACCAGTTGTTAGAAGAAATTACTGGCCTAATCCTGTAAGGAAGGCAGGAAGGAAACATTCTGCTGTTGCTTACAGAAACTGCCTCTCCGTTAACCCTTATTACATTCTTGGCAGGACTAGACTTCCTATCTCAGGAACGTCTCTGGAGTTTTTTTCCCTTCCTTTGCTGGTACTTAGCTTGTGTGGAGTGACCATTCAAAGTTACAATGGCACTGAAAAAAGTGACTTATGACCATTTTTCACACTTACGACTGTTGCAGCATCCCCACAGTCATGAGAGGCCAGGCGAGGAGATGGATGCCTCAATGTGAGTGACATTGAGTTGGCTACACCCAGCCAATAACATGACCACCAAGCCATGTCCACCCAGTCACATGACCACCAAGCTACTCCCACCACATAAGCCACGCCCACAGAACTGGTTGTTAAAATATTTGAATCCCACCCCTGGTTAAAGTGCTAATAAACAAATATGGATCTAATCCATGCTCAGACATGGAAGTTCTCTGGATGACTTGGCCAATCTATCTTTCAGCTCAACCAACCTCATCAGGTTGTTTAAGAAAATTGGGTGGAGGGAACAATGATACGTGCCTTAAGCTGCTAGGAGTGATATGGTATAAATCAAATAAATGAAATGTCAGTGACATGATTTGCAGAGGATATTGAATTTGTAAATTATTACAGCCAGATTTATATATAACATTAAGCCAAAATCAGACAAATCACATTATGGCTACAACAGCACTGAAAAATTGACTCATCACTGTTTTTCACACAGAATCATAGAATAGCAGGGTTAGAAGGGACCTTGGAGGCCATCTAGTTCAACCCTCTGCTCCAGCAGGCGACCTTATATCATCTGGATTATTTTGGTGCCTCTAACAGAGAGGAAAATTGCCAAAAAGGAGAAGGAATTTACTAGGACAAGGCTGCCATGCCGAGGAAGGCAGACCTATATAGTCCTTCACTTATGACAGTTGAGCCCAACATTTTTGTTGCTAAGCAAGAGTGTTGTTAAGTGAGTTTTGCCACATTTTACTCAATCCATGACATCTCATGAGTCTAACAGTCATGTGCAGACTAGGGATATAAATCTGAAGGTGTGTGTAATGTTCTAATGCAGGGATCCCCAACCTTTTTGACGCCGCGGCCCGGTACCGGCATCAGCTGGGTGCTGCGGCCCGGTACCGGCATCAACTGGGCGGCGCCATCTTTTTGACAAAAAGATGGCGGCGCAGCGCTTCTGGTGAGCTTTTCGGGTAGAAATGGCTTTCTACCGGAAAAGCTCACCGAGCGCAGATGCCGCCATCTTTTTGATGAAAAAGTGCCCGGTGAGCTTTCTACCCGGAAAAGCTCACCGGAAGCACTTTTTACCAAAAGATGGCGGCGCCCAGCAACCAGCAGCCCGGTAAGAGTTGTTCCGCGGCCCGGTATCGGTCCGCGGACCGGCGGTTGGGGACCCCTGTTCTAATGTACAGAAGTTATAGTTAAATGTGTGGCAGAAAGTGGACTCTGGGTGTATTTTTCCAAACGTAGTGAGATTGAATGTGCATAGTTTTGGAAGAACTCTGTGTGTGTGCGTGTGTGTGCATGTGTACATACACAAAATATATATAGGAGATAATTTATCTTTTTGTGTGTCTATACACACACTATAGTATGTAATATGGATGTACACATATGGCATATATACATAGGATTAAATAGTGTATTTTGGATGTTCAGTAGTAGTAAATAAGTAGGCAGGGAAATTGCATCTCTTTGAGGAAAGGTCAGGCAAGGCACCCCTTGACATAAGTAACGGCAAGTTGGCCACACCTACCCAAACACATGATCAACTAGCCACGGCCACCCAGTCACATGACCACCAAGCCACGCCCATAGAACAGGTTGTAAAAAATTTGAATCCCACCCCTGGATGAGGGGATCGTTTAATAAAGAAGTGAATATAGAAGGCTCTCAACAAATGGTGAGAAAAGATGAACAAAATATTCAGGTGATGGATGAGAAATAAGTAGTGGTGGTGGGGGAAACAAATCAAAATGTTACAAAATAAAAAAAATTAAAACAAAAAGACAATAACAATAAACACTAAGAATTGAATAGACAATTCCCCAAAAGTTTACAATAGTGGAGATGTCATGCCCCTGGTGGAGTCTGACTCTGAGGAAGAGGAACAGCCAACAGGGAGTGGGAGTGTGGCTGTAGAGGTGGTGGAGGAGGCTGGGGAAGGGCAGAGGCCGGCTGAGTAGTCCAAGGAGGATCCAGGCCCATCCCCTATCCATCCTAGGTCACGCAGGGAGGAGAGGATCAGGGAAAAGCGAGGTCTACTCAAGAGGAGATTACCATGATCCTCCTCGTGGCTTGCAAGTGGGAGCTATGTATATAAGTTTTCAACTACGTAGTTAGAATTGCTGGAGTCAATTAGTGTTTACCTTGAAAGAAGCTTATCTTTGCTGCCATTCTTCCCATGGACTTTTCTTGGTTATTTTCCTGGAGTTTGTAATTAGTTATCTTGGCTTCCTTTGGAACTCTCATCAATGCAGTTTGTTTTGGATTTCTGTTTGCCTCATTATTTACTTTTGTGACTTTAAACTGTGCCTAATAAAACAGTGAAGTTAAGTTGAAGGCTTTACTGGACTTTAATATATGTTTTGGGTTTTGGGTTATTTTGAGAGACTACGGGTCATCACAACAGAGGAAAAAAAGGAGAATACTCTCAATATTTCAGCTTCTATATTTTAAACTTTTCTTAAAAGAACAGTAATTTACAAACTTGTAAACTTTTGCAGTGATGAACATCAATAGAACCAAGACCTTGAACAAGTATTTGCCCAATGATGGAAGTGGAGCTTCCACAAATAGATGCTTCTTCTTTGTGGTCTATATGGTGGTTAAGATGCTGGACTAAGATTAAGAAGAGCTATGTTCCCAGTCCATCTTCAACCATGGAAGCTCATTGAACTGGGCATTTTCTCAGCTCATTGGCCATGAACTGGACATTTTTTTCTCAAACCTACCTTGGAAATAGTTGCTAGGGAAAGGTGGGTGGATGGAATACTGTATGCACTGCCTTAAGTTCCTGAAGGAAAAATGGGATGTAAATCTTACAGGAAGATAAGTTTCCTGTTCACAGTCTCCCATATTTCATGTACAATATCTTGAATATGGTGTGGATGTACATAATTAAGCATAATAACTGATATGGGGCTCAATACTAACCACAAAAACAGTCTTGGTGGTCAGTACTGACCTCGCTACTTTCTGACATCGGTTAATAAAGGCTTTGATGGGGCTCACTGACTTACAGAAAACAGTAAAACTGTGACCCACCACCTGCAGCCCAAAATGCTACAGTCCAGAAAAACTTGTGTTATCAGATTGTCTTGAATTTAGAATACTGTTCTTGAATGTATAAAATGGCTCTTATTACATCAATCTAGTGTCATTTGTAATATTTTAAGTTAAAGGTAAGTGTAAGAGTTCTCTGTCCAGTCGTATCACTTCCATTTCTTGGCTGAGGAAACCAGCATTGTCCAAAGACACTTCTATAGTCATGTGGCCTGCATGACTACGCTGAGGTGCATGGAACATTGTATCTTCCCAATGAAGTGGTACCTATTAATCTATTCCCATTTGCATGCTTTTGAACTGGTAGGTAGACAGGTATTCTGAGTTAGAGGTGAATAAATTGTAGTGCGTGAATAGATTTTTTTCAAAGTCCCAAGCTCATCAGCTCCTAGTAACTGATCATAACACCATGAAGGACAAAACACTAATCAATGGAGAAAATGTTTTTGAAAAATGAACAGTAAATTAGGCAGGTAGCAAGAAGTTTAAGCAAATCACTAATTAAATGAATAATAAAGATGACGCAATTAATCACCAAGTATTACTTCCAAATGAGAGAACACAATCATTATCTAATACAATAAACTTTGGCATTTTATTTGAGATCAAATTTAAAGTGAATATCTTAAAGTCTAGATTTTTAAAAAAATTAAATTTCAAACTGGGTTTTAGCTTCTACAAAGACTATAGAAAGAAATCATTAATACTCTCATGTCATGAACAATTAACACAAATATGAAACAAAGTTTTAAAGCTTAAATTAGATTGCTTCACCTCTGATGGATGGACCCCAGTGAATTTCAGAGGGACCTGGTGGCTGTTCTTTGATCTGCTTCATAGTCTTCATTACTATTATTATTTGGAATAGGGAGCTGGCTGAAGCTCTAGATCAGATTGCGCATGTGACTTTCCCCCTTTTGTTGACCATTATTCCATGTGCTTCATGAAGGAGTTGGGGGGAAATGAGAAAAGAGACACGAGAGAAGTGTCACCTTTGTGGCACTCAACAAAGGATGAACTTAATTGAATCCAGATTAGAACTACTTGTGACAGTAAGGATAGTGAAATACTATTACTTCTCCATTGTGTCTTCAAATAGCCATCCCACAGCCCTGTTTTGGGTGATACATGCCTTCTTGGGTAGAGGGGGCTTGGATAACCTCCTGTAGGAAGAATTTGTTCAGAATCAGGACAAAGTTGCACGAATTAACTTGGAACTGAATGCCAGTCTTGTTCCAGGGACAGAGATGCCAGAAGATCAGTTTTGTCCAATTATCTTGGGAACAGGTGAACCTCTGGGGCCTGAGCAAATGGATAAAGTCCTTAGGTTGTTGTTGTTGTTGTTAGTGGTGAAGTCATGTCCGACCCATCACAACTCCACGGGCAATGCTACTCCAGGCGTTTTTGTCCTCTACCATCTTCTGGAGTCGATTTAAACTCACGCTTACTGCTTCAGTGATTCCATCCAGCCATCTCATTCTCTGTCATTCCCTTCTTCATCATCTTTATTTTTTATTTTATTTTTAAATTTTTTTGCATATCTCTATTTACATTGTTAACAGTACTGTGTCATTTATAACACATATATTTACATCTATTCCTATACATTAATTCTTATTCCTGTGTTCTACCCATTTATACCATCTATCCCTAACCACATAATATTCTGATTCATCCTTGCCTTTTAATTCTGCTGTGAGTTTATCCATCTCAGCACAGTCCAGTATTTTTTGTATCAGGTTCTTTTCGGATGGTATCTTTTGTTTTCCAGCTCTGTGCAAAAAATATCCTCGCCACCATTATTATCTGTAAAATGATGTATTGGATTTGCTTGCTAAATTTCCCTTTAATTATTCCTAATGAAAATAATTCAGGTTTAAATTCTATTTGGTGTTCTGTAATTTCTTTAACATCTTTGTCCAATATTTTTTAGCTTTTGGGCATTGCTACCACATGTGAAAAAATGTTCCATCTTTTTGTTTACATTTCCAACAATTTGATTTTGTATTCAGATATATTTTGGCCAATCTTGCTGTGGCTAAATGCCATCTATAGAACATTTTATATGGATTTTCTTTGTATGCTGTTGACAATGTTAATTTGCAGGTTTTGGTCCATGTTCTTTCCCAGTCCTCTAATTTTATGACCTATGTCCCTTGCCCAGGCTATCATTAGTCCCTTCACTATCTCTTCTTCTAATTCCACTTCTAATAAATAACTGTACAATCTTGTTATAAATTTTTCTTCCTTACCTGTCAAAATGTGGTTCAACTGTCGTAAATCTTTTTCAATACCATGTTCCTCTAAATCTTATCTGAACCTGTAAGTATGGCTACCAATCTACAATTATACCCTGTTCGTTTAATTCTTTGGTTGTTTTAAGATTCCCCTGATTATCTAATAATTCTTTGTATCTAATCATTTTCTTTGTATCCATTGTATTTGGATAGATTCTGCTTCCATAGGTGAGACCCAGCTCGGTAATTTCATATAATATTTTATTTTTACGTTTTCCCATGTTTGTATTAGTGATTCCCTTATCTGATGTCTGTGAAAATATGAATGTGTCTTTATTTTTTGCCCCATAGAAAGACATGCCACTCTGCTTGTAGGTCATGATCTTCAATTGCTAGAATTCTTTTATTTTTTAAATTTATTCACTCCTTTATCCACATTAGAACTGCCGCTTGATAATACAATTCCCATTTGGGGAGTCCAAGGCCACCTCTACTTCCGCTATCTTGTAGCATCTGTAAGCTTATTCGTGCCAAAGCATATTTAAGGGGAATAACGATAGCATATATGGCAAAAGTAATAAGGAAAAATGGCATCAAAATTTAGATAATATTAGGTTACAAAGAAAACCGCAGGATGAGAAAGTAAAGGGAGAAATGGTCTTAGCCAAACATAAATTAAATGTGATAGATCAGGAAGAAAGAGCAAGGGACATGAAAATGGCGAAACAGAATTTCTTTGAATATTCCAACAAACCAGGGAGATGGTTAGCCTATAAATTAAAAATAGAAAGGGAGAAAAGATTGATACAGGAGTTAGGGGATGAAAATGGAAACTTACAGCAGCAAATGGTAGAAAAGAAAAGAACAGTGCAGAATTATTTTAAAGGATTGTATAAAGAGGAAAAGGCAAATAAAGATAATATTGAACAATACCTAAAGGAAAATGGTCTACCAGAAATAAGAGAGGAACAGAGAGAAATGTTAAATAGATAACAGCTATAGAATTGGGCAAAGCAGTGCAAAAACAGAAAAACAACAAAACTCCGGGCCTGATGGACTCCCTGCAGAAATTTATAAATGTTTATATGAATGTTTTGAACCAGTGGTGTTAGATCTGTATAATGATTGTATTGGAACAAGCTAAATTACCTGAATCATGGACCAAAGTATATCTTTCATTAATCCCAAAAGAAAATATGGATCACAAATAAATTAAATCTACAGGTCAGTCTCACTATTAAATGCAGATTATAAAATTTTCACTGCAATAATGGCTGAAAGGTTGAAAATAGTATTGAATGAAATAATACACCCAGATCAGAATGGTTTTCTACCTTCCAGACAGATAAAAAATAATACAAGAATGGTGTTAAATGTCCTAGAATATTATGAAGCCCATCCAGAAAAGCAGGCAGTACTGATTTTCTTGGATGCTCAAAAAGCATTTGACAATCTTAATTGGCAGTTTTTGATCCAACAGTTGAAAGATATGGGATTTGGAACAAAATTTGGAAAAATGATAGGTATAATATGCTCCAATCAAAAAGCTAGGGTGATCATAATTGGAGAAAGTACTGAGAAGTTTGAAATAATGAAAGGAGTGAGGCAGGAACGTTCAATGTCACCTCTACTTTTTATCTTAATGCTGGAAGTGCTTCCAACCCAAATCAGACAAAATACAGAAATAGGAGGATTGAGGATTAAAAAAGAGGAATATAAGGTACAGGCATTTGTGGATGATTTGATGTTTTTTTATTGAGGAAACAATAGAGACAGGGAATAATTTGATACAAGAAATAGATATGGGGCGGTAGCAGGATTAAAAATTAATAAAGAAAAGACAAAAGTGTTCGCCAAAAACTTGACAGAAAAACAAAAATAAGAGTTAGAAAGAGAGATGGGATTGCAAATTGAAAAAAAAGTCAAGTATTTGGGAATTTGGCTAACTAGGAGATGTTCTATGAAAGAAGACAATTATAAGAAGTTATACAATAGATAAAGAAAGATTTAATAAATTGGGAAAAACTACAATTATCTCTATTAGGAAGGATAGCTATAATAAAAATGAATGTCTTACCAAAATTATTATATTGTATTCAGACAATTCCTATAAAGTTAGATAAGAATTTTTTTGAGTAATTGAATAGAATAGTTACAAAATTTATATGGCTGGGAAAGAAACTATTTTCTGTCCAATTTCTAAAAAAATTTCATGCAATTTGCTATAGAATTCACTTTGATTTTCGTTTGGGGCATAATAACATTTGCTTCTGACCTTTCTCTACTTCAATCATCAAAATTCTTCCATTTGTATCAGCATATTTATATACTGCCTTAATTCCTTCTTTGGTATATACTGCTATTCCTCTCTGTTTCTGTTCTGCCAAAGCTGCATATAATCCTTCCTAATTTGGGGTATTCTAAACATTTCCTATATTGTTCTTTAATGTGTACTTCTTGTAAGCACATTATTTCTACTTTTTGTTTTGCCAATCTTGTTAATATTTGTTTTCTTTTGGTGGGTGAATTCAATCCATTAATATTTAACAATATTAGCCTAATTTCTTCTTCCATCGCCCTATTTGCAACTTGGTATCTGTCTTCTATTAATTCTTATGGCCCTTTGTGGGTATATTCTTAATCTTATTCCTTCTTCCTCCCTTTGTTTGGTCTTCCTTGCTTTCTCCTTCTTGTTCTATTTCTCCTACCTCCTGTTGCTGGTCCTCCTGGCTTCCAATCTCGAACTCTTCCTTGCTGCTAGTTTCTTCTTCCACTCCCACAATTTGGTCGTACAAATTCTGTGCCTGATCCAAATTGTCTGTCCTAATCCTCTTCTCCTGCCTTGATACCAGCATCCCCTCTGGAATTAACCACCTAAACATTTTATTTCTCCTAATCAGTTGTGTTGCAAAAAAAATTGTAGTCTCTTCTTTGTTCTCTTACTTTCTTTGGGATCTGTTTCAGGGTTTGTAATTCTTTATCTTTGTATATAAGGGATTCATCTCTCATTATTTTTATCCCTTACTTTTTTTCTAGCAAATCTAACGTGGACTTCTTATGGTAATCTGTTGTGTCTTGCGTAACTGATATGGATTCTGTAGAATTCATCTATTTCATGCAGAATTTCTTGTCTGTCTCTCTGTCGTGCTTGTGCAATCCAGTTCCGCCATGATGGTACCCAGATCTTCCTCTTTGCTTTCCAAAACATTCTGGAACCTCAAGTAGAACGCTGCACGATCCATCTCCAAATGGATAATTTGTTCCTCTAATTCCTTGTTCATTGTCATTTTTTGTCCACTAGCTCCAATTTCTTCTCATTTTGTTCTGATATAATTTCCACCACCTGTATTTTTTGTTTATTCTTCTCAATGGCTTGTTATATTGTACCTACTTTTGCATCCAATTTATTAATGTCCTCTTTCATTTCCACACGGTTTTTTGACATATTTTCCTGCATCCTCATCATGGTTTCTTGAATTGCCAAAAGCAAAGTTTGCGTTGTTTGTATATTAGATGTTACACTTTGTTTCTCCGCACCCAACATACTCTCAATCGTCTTTTGGCCAGATGGACATGAAACTATCAATGATGGATTAGATGTTGTCTTCTTTGCTGTTTTCAAGGTTGTTGTTATGGCACTTGTCATATTTCTAAGACTTCTGTTTACTTCTGCCCACACCACCATCCACTTTGTATTTTATTAGGAGTTGCCTTATATTGGTCTCTTTTCCATGCTAATCACTCTACTTTTTATTGTCAATGTCTTCTATTTAATTAGTTAACCCAACCTCTTAATTTCCCTTTATTATTTAAATAATTAAGTCTTTCAGTTTCAATATATTTCTACATATCACAGATTACAAATACTACAAATATTTGCTTCTCACTCCAGTTTCATCAATAAACTCTTATCTTATATATAATATATAATATATTTCTTAATTCCTTTTGGTCTATGTATTAAATGTTATTCAATTCTATTGAGTAATAATTATGTTAAATAATAATTCAGTAATAATTCAATAAATAAAGTAATAATTCAACAGTATATCTATTACAACCCTATTAATCATGTAATCTAATTAATCAATATCTCTATTAGAAAGAGTATAGTTATAGGTATAGGCTTAAATATATTGAAGTATAAATACAGTATAAATATATAAATATAAATATATAACTGCATCTATAAATGTATGCAATCAATATATAGTTTTTATGATTACAATAAGTATATATCTATGTATTTTTTCAGATTTTCTTAACTTCTCTTAGTTTAAACTTAATAGGTACTCCAATAGTCTTACTCAATCATTCACTGTCAGCACCATCAAAAACTGACTTTCAATATAGTTCTGATTATTTCAGATGTTCCTCTCTCCTCCTCCAAATCCTAACTTTCCGCTTTCCCTCTGCTACTTTCTGATCATTCTGCCACTCTTGCTCTTCTTGCCTTCAAACTAGATCCTCAGTTCCTTCTTATTTTTTATTTTATTTGGTTTGTCAATTGCTTACAAGATAATAGGTATAAGTAAAAACATAGTTATGAATACATGGATACATATAAGAAAAATAAAAGAAACAATAGGACAGGGATGGTAGGCACGTTGGTGTGCTTATGCACGCCCCCTACAGACCTCTTAGGAAAGGAGTGAGGTCAATAGTAGACAGTCTAAGGTTAAAGTTTTTGGGGTTTGGGGAAGAAACCACAGTCAGGTAGAGTATTCCAGACATTGACCACTCTGTTGCTGAAGTCGTATTTCCTGCAATCAAGTTTGGTGTGGTTAACCTTGAGTTTGTATCTATTGTTTGCTCTTGTATTGTTATGGCTGAAGCTGAAGTATTCGTTGACAGGTAGGACATTGCAATATATAATTTTATATACTATACTTAGATTGGACCGAAGGTGGCATAGTTCTAAGTTTTCTAGGTCTAGAATTTCAAGTCTGGTGGCATAAGGTATTCTGCAACAAGTAGAGGAGTGGAGAACTCTTCTTGTGAAATAATTCTGGACTTTCTCAACTGTGTTAATATCAGATACATAATGTGGGTTCCAGACTGATGAGCTGTATTCGAGTATTGGTCTAGTAAATGTTTTGTATGCTCTAGTTAGAAGTGTAATATTACCAGAGAAAAAGCTACATAAGATTAGGTTAACAACTCTTAATGCCTTTTTGGCTATGTAGTTACAGTGGGCTCTAGCACTTAGATAATTAGAGATGAGTACTCCAAGATCCGTGACAGAGTTTGGATCATCAACAAGGTCTTGACTATTCAGCCTGTATTTATTTTCTGATTTTTTTTTGCCAATATGTAAGACAGAGCATTTATTTGTTGAGATTTGAAGTTGCCATATGTTTGACCATTCTGATACATAGTCGAGGTCTTTTTGAAGGGTAGCAATATTGTCTGTGGTGTTGAATAGCTTTACATCATCAGAGAAGAGAACGCAGTTGCTCTTAATATGATCACAGAGGTCATTTATGTAGAGTATGAAGAGAGTTGGTCTTAGAACACTGCCTTGGGGAACACTCTGTTGACAGGTACAGAATTTGATAGGATGCTCCCAATTTTGACCATTTGTTGTCTGTTGACAGGAATGCTTCTATCCAGTTATGTTATTCTTCTTGATTTTCATTCGGAGCATAGATTGCTATCATATAACGATGATGGAGTTAACTGAAGCACTTAACAAGCAAAATAATGGAAAGGCACCAGGCCCAGATGGCCTTCCAGTGGAATTTTACAAGACATTACAAGAATCGTTGAATACATTCAAGGTATGATAAAGACTCTAAAACAGAAGGTTTCTACGATAAACTGACTGATTTAGATAAGATTTTGACAGGTACTGATGAAAAGGTGATTAAAAAATTGTATGGATACTTATTAGAAATTAAACTAGAAGAAGAACAAGTAAAAGAAACAATGATTACTTGGGGGAAGAATTTTGGATAAGGGATTGATTTAGAGAAATGGCAAAAATTGTGGTCTCAAAATTATAAAATGACAATGTCAACAGCATATAAAGAAAATTTGTATAAGATGTTTTACAGGTGGCATTTTCCCCTGACAAGAATAGCAAGAATGTTCAAGAACAAATCTGAAAAATGTTGGAAATGTCATCAGACAACTGGCTCATATTACCATATGTGGTGGACTTGTGCGGATGCTAAAAAATATTGGACTAAAATCCACACGTGGTTGGAAAAAATGACAAAAAAGTATATAGATTTGAAACCAGAGATATTTTTTATTGGGAATTTTACCTGATACATATAGTAAAGAATTGAAATACCTGATTGTAAATGTATTAACAGCGGCTAGGATTGTATTTGCTAAAAACTGGAAAAATGAGAAAATACCATCACAGGAGAAAATCATTAAGAAAATATTGGAATGTGCTGAAATGAGTAGATTGACATTTGAAATCAGAGAACAAGATGATAAACAATTTTATAAAATTTGGGATCTATTCTATCAATGGTTAGACAATAAAACATGGTAATGAAATATGTAGATTCTTAGAAAATAATATATAAAGATGTATTCTTTTCTTATTATATCTACAAAATGATTGTAGGATAGATTTGAGATGATAATATGAATTGTCATAAAATAGACTGAATAAAATATGGATTATTTTGTAAAACATGAATGAATAATAGTATAGTCAAATGATTGATTAACGATATTAATGTACTTAGTAATATTTGATTGACAATATGAGAACATACACAGTGAAATTGTAAGTGATGACTATGAAGTGGATGCACAAAACAATTTGTAAACCAACCAACATACTGTATGTATATATGTGGAAGATGGCTTGATGTTTTTATGTTGTGTTTGCCTTTTGAAGTTGTAATTGGGAATCACATTGTTGTGTTGATTTTTGTGTGGACTTATGTTGAGACAAAAGTCAATCATGCTGTGGTCACTGTTGGAAAAGGGTTCTTTAATTTGTATTCAGTAAATTGAATTCAAACTATTGCAGAAGATGAGATTGAGGCAGTTGTTAAGTCTAGTATTGTTGGTTACTAATTGTTCCAGTCCCAGGTTTGTTACAGCATTGTAGAAGGTTGCATGTATGGGTTCAGTTTTACATTTGTTTAGGGTCCAGTTAATGTGAGGTAGATTGAAGTCACCAAGAAAGATAAAAGTGTGTGGGCAGGATGTTGCCCATGTTAGTAGTGAATTTAGCTTGTTTACATGTTTGATGTCATAATCAGGGGCTCTGTAACATTGTAAGAATTGAAATGTGATATTTAAGGACAGTTCACAGACAATGGTCTCAGGAAGAGCAAGATCTTGGGTAAGTTGGATGTTTTTTAGACGTAAGGACTTTTGATAAAAGATAGCAACACCAACTCCTCTACGGATTTCACGATCTGATCGGTAAACATGATAGTCTCTTACTGTGGTAATGGAGCCAGGGAGAGATGCATTGAGCGATGTTTCACAGACAAATATGATGTCGAATTTAGCCATATTTAGTAAGAGGAGAAATTCAGGTATTTTATTCACAAGGCTTCTTGCATTGAGTAGCTTGCATTTAAGGCCAGTTGTAGTTGGAATTGAAGTAGTTAGGGGCGTAGGTGCCTAGTTTTGAGTGATGGAGGGTTGGATGAGGTAGGGTTGGATGTGGAGTTGTGGGTTGTGTGACTTACTTTTGATACAATCAGCACGGTAGTCAATGTAGAAATCCTTCTCTCCTTCTCCTCCTTCTGATCCTCTTCTATCTGATGTCCACCCAGTCATTTCTCTTTCACCACCTTGTCGTTCCCAGTTTCCTTCCTTTTCATTTCGCTGCCCAGGATCTCAGGTTTCCTCCCTCCGATTCTCTTCCTTCCTTCCGATTCCTCCTCTGTGAGCCCACTTGTCTCTTTCTCTCCTCCTAGATTCCTTCACTCAAAGTTTTGTGTCCTCTCTTTTCTCAGTCTCTTCCATCTGTTGATTCACTGCTCATTCCACCAAATTGCTGCCAGTTCTTTTGGGGATTCACCCCCCCAGAGCTTCCTTTTCTCAACAAATATTTAGGACTCACCTTTATGGTACATCATTACCATTGCACCTCTGGGATTTTTGATCAGATATAATGAAACAATCTGTTAAAGTTATCTTTGCTTCCTTATCACCTGTAGCTTGTCATTGCCTGGGGTCTGCCGTACTTGTATGACAGGCACTTCCACTTTGGGTTTCAAGAGTTCTCCACTGAGCCGAAGGGAGAATCCAGGATGGGTAGTCTCTAGTCTCCTAGCTCTGTAGACCGAATTGAAAAACTGAGGACACACCCTCTGGTAACGGTCTCCAGTTCTTCACTCGGTCTCAGCGTGTTCAGACCACCCTTTAAGGGCTCTGAATAGTTAAAATTGTAGAAGAATCTTCACCCCCTGGATTGAGCTTTTTTTCTTGAGAGGCTTAGATCAGGTTTGAAAGCTGGCCGGCTTGCCGGTTTAGCACTTTCATTTTTCGCACCTTTTTTCCGGTTCGTGTTTTTTGCTTATTATGTTATTTTTTAAAGTTTCTTTGCTGGTGGACTGGTTTTTTTCTGTTTTTGTTGTTCAGTGGACCTTGTGACCCTGTGAGCCTGTATGGCCCGGGCTGGGGACAGGAGTTGGCATCTTATTCAACTCGCCTTCTCCCGATCCACTTTCCCTTGATTTGGGCTAGCCGCAACTGCTGCTAAATGCTTCTGTCCCTTTTTGGTGTCGGTGGCTATTTCTCTCGTTTTGGGGACAATCTTGCAGTTCATCTCCAGGATTGTCCCGGGGGTTCTGGCCTTTGGGATTTAATCCTGACCCCTAACCAGTCCCCAGAGCACCATGGCAGCTGCAAGTCGCTTGAGTCTGCCAGATAATTACGGTGCAGCCAGCGCTAGGCTCACAAGCCCCTGACCTGTCAGGGCTTGCTGCAATTCAAAGAGTCAGCTGTTTTTTTCACCCTTTTTTCTCTGATTCAGGTTCTGAATTGCGGAGCTGGGCTGAGCTCAACACTTTGGGTTGCACTAGCCTCCTGAAGTGGTGGACAGCTACTGTGGCTAAAGCAGACAGCATTAGGCTAAATAATTTTTCTTTACTTCTTTTCCCCTTTCTCTCTCCCTGTCAGTGACAGTTAATTTTGGCGGGCTCAAAATGGCCGCCAGGAGAGCTGATCAAGAATTGTCAGTTCCTCAGCAGGGTAGAGAGAAGGCTGTAAATGGATCATCTAATCCCAGGTCTGCTGGACTGAAGGCAGAAGCTAGGGTTAGAGCTAGGGCTCTAGCCCCTAAAAGACCCTCTAGGGCTGAGGATAGGTAGGCCAGGCATAGACAAAAAGCCATAAACAGTTTGACAAGGCAGTGAGAGACTTCAGGATAGCTGAAAACAGGGCCTCCTCTCCTCTGCCTCCACAAGATGACAGGCAGCAAGACCAACTGGCAGATAGGCAGTATTTGATGGCCTGGTCTCCTGGTGGCTCAAGTACTCAGGATTTGCAGGGAAACCTCCAAATCAGGGCAGAGACCTCTCACAATTTTTCTGAGCCACCACAGGGGATCTTGATGGCTGCACCTGTAAGCCAAGTCTCCAATGGAGCCAGACCTGTACCTGCAGCCACCTTTACACCTACAGCAGCTGGCTTATGGCCTGAGGAAACCCAGATGCAAGAAATGCCATCCTTCATGACAGCCTGGATCTCCCAAACAATTAGGCAGGAATTGCAGGCAGAAGTCAACCAGCTGCGCCAGCTGTCTTATTTGGACACTAACAGAGGCATCCTTCAGGGGCAGGGGCAAGCTTCTGCAGAATAGCCAATCTACTTCAGAGAGCACTCGGCTTCCCCTTCAGAAAGAAGCCAATTTTATGGCTCCGAGGGACCTCCTTCCAGAAAGGGATTTTTCAGATGAGGAGTCGGAGATAGCAGGTCCCCCTCTTTTAAGGGTCTTTTCAAGCCGGCTCTCTTCAAGACTCTGGTGGTTGAGGCTAAGAGCATGCCTCATCTTAAAAAGGACACGGTCACTTGGGACCTTCCCACAGAGGGAGAGGATCAGGAAGATTACCTGTTCACTGAGAAAGCATCTGTGGTGGACGCTGTACCTGTGCCCCAGATGTTTTTGAACCTGATTAAAAAGCAGTGGGAATCCCCTGGGGTGTACACTCTCCCCAGTGGGTCTAAGTCTACCTTATTTAATGTGGACAAGGACCTTTTGGACGTTATTGAAGTGCCAAAGGTAGATGGTTCATTGGTCATCCCACCTGATACAAAGGACATTTTAAAGGTGGAGGACCGGAAGGAGGAGATGGTGCTCTGGAGAGCTCATCTAGCCGATGCCTGGGATATCAGAGCATCAACGACCGCATCTTTTTTTACACGGGCCTCTTTGTGGTGGCTAAGGCAGCTACAAGGCAGAATTCCACCTGAAGACCTCAGGGTGCATCAGGACCTGAATAAGATTATAGCTGCAGCTCAATTGACTGCTGATGCCACCCTCACGTCAGCCAAATTTTCTTCCAGAGCCTTGGCCTTATCCATAACAGCACAAAGGCTCCTCTGGCTAAGAAATTGGCAGATGGATGCCAGAACCAAATGGAAGCTGGTGTTGGCCCCCTTTCAGGGAGGGAGGTTTTTTTTGGAGGCCCTGGATCCCTTTTTGATGGAAACCAGGGACAAGCAAAAGATCCTGCCCTCCCAGGGGAGGCGCTTTGATTACAGGTCTCCACTATTACAGGAAGCCCTCCCTTAAACGGGGGGAGCTGGGGCAGGCTTTTCCTGTCAAAGTAGGCCCTTCTTCCAAAAAGCCTCATCTCAGGTCGACAGACAGGCCTTTGCCACCAGAGGCAAGAGGACAGAAGGTCCTTTCAGGGTTCCAACAGACCTTTTAGATGCAACAAGTGACGCCCGAGTCTCATCTCATAGGGGGCCATCTGGGTCTGTTCTGGCAGAGGTGGGAACAGACCACGATGGACACTTGGATCCTGTCAACCTTATGGTCGGGTCTCTCTCTGGAGTTTCTTTATTCCCCAAGATCCTTTGTGTGCTGCCCCGTCTCCAGGGACCCCCTCAAAAAGGGTTCTCATGATATCAGCGATCCACCATCTGCTGGATATTTGGGCCATCCAGCCGGTTCCGGAAGACCAGGAGAGACAGGGATTCTATTCAATTTTGTTTGTGATTTCAAAGGCCTTGGGGGGCGGGCAGTGAGCAATCCTCAACTTGAAAGGGCTCAACAGGCATCTAATCTACCAAAGGTTCCAGATGTACACCCTCCACTCCATTCTAGAGGGACTGTGAGAGGGAGATTTTTTTGGCCTCGGTAGACCTGATGGAGGCCTACCTCCATGTGCCCATAGACCCCAACCATCGTCAGTTCCTGAGGTTTTGCTATGGCGGCCGCCATTTTCAATACAGGGCTCTCCTGTTTGGCCTTTCATCAGCCCCACGGACTTTTACCAAGCTCCTAGCAGCTGTACAAGCATACCTCAGGTGCTTATCCAAAATGATCCAATGCTATTTGGATGACATCCTGATAGCAACCTCTTCCAGACCCCAGGTGGAGAAGGATCTGATGTCGACAATCAGGATTCTTCGAGAGCACGGGTTCTCAATAAACCTGGACAAATGCCATCTAGTACCATCAACTCAGATCTTGCATTTGGGGGCTATCATAGACACCTTGGCCAGCCAGGTTATTCTCTCACAGGAGCATCGAGACAGTATCAGGGACGTCAAATCACAGATCCTGTCTTCCAAAGAGGCACCTATCATCTTGCTGTCTCAACTTCTCAGCAAGATATCGTGCATCGGGATTGTCCCGTGGGCCTGCTTCCATTCCTGAACCCTGCAGTGGTTCCTGCTCCCTTAACAGAGGGCGGGTAGGAGCGACTCACCAAGGAGGGTTCACGTCCCCTTGCCAGTTCTTCGTTCTCTCCATTGGTGGCAGTCCCAAGCTATGGATCAGAGATACTTGTACAGAGAGCCCCAGAGGATTAACATCACCACCGACGCCGTGTCTGTATGGTTGGGAGGGCCCACCTGGGTGTCCAGGTCAGCCAGGGGAGTTGGTCATGAGAAGAGCTCGCTCACAACATAAACTGGCTAGAGCTCAGGGCTGCCCGCTTAGCAGTCAAGGATCTAAGGCAGGAGGTGGTGGGAGACATGTTCTTCTCCTCACGGACAATGTGGCTACCAAGGCCCACATAAACTGGCAGGGGGGCAGGCTCCAGGTCTCTAATGCAGGAGGCGACTCAATTGTGCAGGTGGGCGGAGAGACACCTGTTGTCCCTACGAGCAGAACATATCTCAGGAGTGTCCAACGTGCAGGCAGACTGGTTGAGCAGAGCCACGGTCAACCAGTCGGAATGGCGACTGCATCCCAGTCTGTTCCAGAAGATGAAGGAACACTTCGGCCGTCCAATTCTGGATCTCTTTGCATCGCCAGAGAACACGCAGCTTCCAAGGTTCTTTGCACGATTCCCTGCACCAGGAGCAGAAGGGGTCATTGCTTTCCAGTGCAGGTGGCCCCAGGGACTATTGCATGCTTTCCCCTTCCCCTGATTCCGGGGGCAATCAGGAAGGTACCGAGAGGGTGGAAGTTCTGTTGGTAGCCCCTTACTGGCCCAGGTGCCCTTGGTTCGCCAACCTGGTGGGCCTGTCAGCTGCCAGACCCTGGAAAATTCCCGTGCACAAGATCTCCCTCAGCCAGGCCCCGATCGAGCACTCAGATCCAGCCTGGTTTTGGTTGACTGTCTGGTGCTTGAGTGGGGAATCCTGAAATGGGAGAAATTTTCCAGAAGGGTCAGACCATCCAGGCAGCCAGATGACCTTCCATGACCAATGTGGAAGATATGATGCAACGTGAAAGATTTTCTTCAGCTGATGCACTAGTCACCAATTGGAACCCACTGCTGTTTCTGTTGCAAATGTGTTAAGAGTTCTGCAGGACGGGTTGGACAGAGGGCTCGCCCCCAATATCTTGAAGAGACAGGTGGCTGCCTTGGCCTTGGTGATTTCGGTCAAGGACTCAACTACTCTGGCCCAATAACCCAGAGTGAAAGCCTTCCTTAGGAGAGCCACAAATTTGAAGCCAGTAGTCCACCGCTACCCCACCTGGGATTTGCCTAAGGTCTTGCAGGCACTGACTTCTCCCCCATTTGAACCTTTGCGTAAAGTCAGCCTTCCATGCAGACAGGGTGGTTCTGCGGTTGGGCCCTACCTTTCTGCCCAAGGTGAGCTCCTTATTCCATCATTCACAGGAGTTGATTTTGCCTGACTTCTGTCCAGGGCCTACTCATGCACTGGAGAGAAAATGGCACACCTTGGATGGGGTCCTCCGTATTTGCATTAAAAAACCTCTTCTCTTAGGACTGAAGCCCTGTTCGTTTCTTTTCAGCCGTCAACTTTGGGTCACAGGGTCACCCTCCACAGTGGGTCGCTGGCGCAGAGCCTGCATTGTGAAGGCCTATGAGTTACAGACGTTTCCTGTGCCCAGGAGAATCACTGCACACTCAACCAGAAGTGCAGTGACCACCACAGCCTGGGCAATGCAGGCATCGATTCTGGACATTTGTAGAGCTGCGACTTGGTGATCAGTGACCCCATTCATAAGACATTACAAAATTGACTCCTTTGCCTCAGCACAGGCGTCCTTTGGAAGACAAGTCCTGCAGGGTTTTCATGTAGAAGTGGAGACCTCCGACCAATCCAGTTCCCACCCATAGGACAGGCATCAGCCAGCTTTGGTATGTCCCATCCTGGATTCTCCCTTCAGCTCAGTGGAAAAGGGGCATTGGTCCTACCTGAACGCTTCTTCTTGGGGAGCTGAAGGCAGAAACCAGTCCCACCCTGTATTCTGTCAGGTCGGAGTAGGGAGGAAATGTTCTTTTTTTTGCAGTATCAAATAAGCTATCAGTTAGAGGACGAGAAGCATCTGATTTCACTTCAATGTCGTTCAGAACTGGGGACCGTTACCAGGGGGTGTGTCCTCAGTTTTACATCTTGGTCTGCAGAGCTAGGAGACTAGACTACCCATCCTGGATTCTCCCTTTGGCTCCCCGAGAAGAAGCGTTCAGGTAGGACCAACGCCCCTTTTCTTTCGTGGTGGTGGGTGATCGCCTTTCACCACGCCATCACCCGGGCTTCCCCTCTATTCTGTGCAGCTCTCCAAGCTCTCCAAGGGGTCCCCAATAATGAAAAAATCAGGGTCTAAGAACAGAGACCGTTCTCTTTCCTCCTTTTCACTGTGACATCACCAACGGAAGTCCCTCTGTCGTTCCCTTCTCCCTATCTAATCTTTCCCGGCATTAGGCTCTTCTCCAGTGAGTCCTTCCTTCTCATTAGGTGGCCAATGTATTTGAGTTTCATCTTTAGGATCTGGCCTTCTAAAGAGCAGTCAGGGTTGATCTCCTCTAGGACTGACTGGTTTGATCGCTTTGCAATCCAAGGGACTCACAGGAGTCTTCTCCAGCACCAGAGTTCAAAGGCCTCAATTCTTTGGCACTCAGCCTTTCTTATGGTCCAACTTTCACAGCTGTGAGTTTAATCTCCTTGCCTCTCCTGAGTTGTTAAAGCTGCCTGGGGAACTAGCATGAGTGGCTTCTAACAGAAGGGAATTCTTCGAGTGACCTTCCTTTACCTCTTAAAGAAGACTTGGTTCACTCCTCCTCATGAAGCCTTCTTTGGGACCCAATTTATTAGACATTTTTTTGTTCCATATCTAATCTCCCCTTCTTGGAAAGGTGATTGAAAAGGTGACTGTGCAACATGTTAGGAATGTAAGTCACCTAACAGTTGGGTTGGAAAATATATAAACCAGGATAGACATTTTAATACTGTCTCTTTAAGGGAATGCTAAAATTGTAATTGGGTATGGTTCCTCAAACAGCCATAAGATGGAGCCAGAAACCTGGGTTGTTTCTGTTCTTCTGTTGCTGAGAGTGTTGCTGTTTTTGGTTCCTGAATTTTTTCCCTATTGACTGTTGCTGATCATAGTTCTTCTTGGATTTGACGTAAGTCTGTAACTGAATTGTTTTTGATACTGGACTTTGTTATTGGATTATCCCTGGACTGAAAACTGAGTGCTATAACTGTGTATGATTTGGACTGTGTTTGGACTTTGCTTAACCGTTTACTGGAAGTAAAACCTACATTTTTACTATACAGTGTAGCTATGTACTGTGTGTGTGTTATTCAACATTACTCGCACTACATCTCCCTGAGTGCGCTCATTCTCCTAACGAGGAATTACCTCAACACAACTTCTTCAGATAACTTTGGATGAAGAGGTTTATCTGGATTCCTTTCAGTCAGAATATAGACCTGGGTGTGGGATGGTATCATGGCCCCATTGGAAGTCAGTTGAGAGAAAGAGGGGGGAGTTGGAACCAAATCATATGGGGATTGTTCGTCTCCCCTGGAATGTTCAGAGAGATCAGGAGCTGAGGATGATGCTCTCCCAGGCTCCTGGTATTGGGGAAAGTAGTCTAGACAGGGAATTGTGTGCCTTCACAAACACAGGCTCGGCTACAGACAGGAAGCAGTGTGATGAGAGACAACAGATGTCCTCTGGCAAGGAACAGCTGGCCCCCTCACCCAATCGGAGGTACATAAGAGTAGAGCGGAGGGAAGATCTCAGAGGAGGTCTGTAAGGCTGATTGTGATTGCTCCATCCCTCATCACAAGGAACATTTGGGGAGGTGTTTCATTGGGAACAAACGTTTGTCTCAGCACTCACTTTCGACTTTTGGAAACCTTGACTTCTGGACTTCAACACTTTGCATACCTTGCTTTACAACCTCTGGATTGTGGTTTATGGAGTTTGTTTCACAGCCTCTGCACCAAGTTTATGGACTTCACCTTTCTTCCTGTTTGGGGTTTTGGTTCTGGTGACTATTGGACTCAGCTGATGGGATTGTATTACACTGACTGTGGGTAGTTATTTTTTGGGGGGGAAAGCAGAGTGGAAGTTTATCAATACTCCTGGTTTAGCAATACAATAAAATACTTTACTGGTGCCTGCACTTGCCTTCATGATCTGAATCATGAACAGTGGAAACAATATTGGCCGCACTTTGGGATAATCTCATGCAAGAGCAGGATGGAGGTTATGTATCAATCCTTGTCCTATTTAAACTCTTTGAAATTTTTGGTATCACTAACCCTGGTATGCTTCTGCATTAAGATTGAGGTGTGTGGCACTTCGTTATGTTGGCTCATTTTTTTTCTGAACTTGATTTCAACTAGTAGTGATTGGAGAGTAGAGATCCCACCCTCAGACTTTACTCTATGGGTACTACGGTATTTGGTACTCTCTCCACTCCTATTCAAGACCTACACGAGGCTGCTGGGTGATCTGATCTGTCATCATGGTATGAAGTATCATCAATATACTGATTACATCCAAAATACATATTTCTGTCTCTAGCAAATTAACAAAGTCATGGATGTATTATCCTGGTATCTGAAGGCTGTGAGGGTCTGGATGGGGACTGTTGAGGTAATTCCCCGTTAGGAGAATAAGCACATACAGGGAGACGTACTGAAAGTAGTGTTTGAATAATACACACACAGTACACAGATACACTGTACAGTAAATGTTGGTTTTTTAACTTCCAGAAAGGTTTAAGCAAAGTTCACAATAAGCAGTCCAAAGTTATTCACAGGTAAATCAGTCAGTTTTTCAATCCAGGGATAATCCAATAACAAATTCCAGTGTCAAAAACAGTTCAGTATCAGACTTAACATTAAATCCATGAATATCAGTCAATTAGGAAAAATGGAGGAACGGCAATACTCTCCAACAGAAGGAAAAAAGAGAGACTCACTGAGATATACTCTCTTCTAAGACTAACACTAAACAATCCAGGTTTCTGGCTCCATTTTATGGCCGTTTAAGTAACCACACCCAATTGCAGTTTTTAGCACGCTCTTAAAGATACAGTATTAAAATGTTTATCCTGGTTTATATATTGTCCAACCCAAATAACTGTTAGGTGACTTATATTCCTAACAGGGACCAACAGGTTTGCTCTAATTCCTGACAAGACTGGAATGGCTTTGGGTTTCGAGGACTGCCAGTTCTAATCCTATCATTATTGCTAGTTGGGGCTGCACTGTTCCAGACAGACCCAGTGTGGAGTTTGGGGTCCTTCTGGACTCACAACTCTGGTTCAAGAACTAGTGGCAGAAGGGTATTAGCAGAGTTTTGTGTTGTGCATCAGTTCCACCCATTCATAGAACAGAGGGTTCTGTTCAAAGTCACTATAACCTAGTCACCACCCGTCTGCAAAAGGTAGTGGTGTTGGTAGATATGTGTACTTATACAGACGCACAAATCACACTTCTGCACTACATGCTGTACTAGTTGCCAGTTTTATTTCCAGGTCCAATTGCTGATTTTAACCTTTAAAGTCCTTCGTGTCAGAGGGTTAGGTTATTTGAGGGAATGCCTTTCACTGATTACATTTGCTCACTTCATCAGATCTATCAGAACACACATAGATCCTGTTTGCTACTGAACTACACTCAGCAGATCCCAGGAGGTGAACCTTCTTTTCTGTGGTGCCTACTTTATGAAACAATTTCCCTCCCAAAATGAGGTTGGCATCATCCCCATTTATTTTCCAGAAGTCTCTTAAGATCTGGATATGTTATCAGGCTAACAAACCTGGAAGTCACATATGTATGAATGTATGTGTAAGTATGTATATGTGTGTTATGTGTAAGCAAATATGATACATATTTCTCATTGTAAGTTGCCCCAAATAAATAAAATGCAGCTCTTGGAGCCCAGTTTCCCCCCCGCCCCCCGAAAACTTTCTATTGTTTTATATATGATTTTATATATTATATATGACTGGTGTTCAGCTTTTACAAAAGCTCTGGGAAGAAAACAGTTAATAATCTCATGTCATAAACAATTAACTCTAATAGTTACAGAAATATGAAATGGTAAGTACAGCCACATGAATATTTAAAGCTTTAATTATACAATGACTGCACGATCACTAAATACATTGCTCAATATCAGATTAAAAATTTCCTTAATTATATTGTATGTGTAAATGAATCAGCACTTGTCAACTGCTGTGTTCACTTCATGTTCAAAAGGCATTTCAGTTTGCTTTTTTACCTCTTGAATCATACATTATTTTATTGCAATTACTGATTGGGCAAGTCTCTAAGAATACAAATATACATACACATGCACATCCTTAAGCATGGCATGGAAGTAAACAATAAAACACTATGCCTGTCTGCCACCCAATAAAATTAAATAATGTGTAGTCTTATTGAGAAAATATACATTGAAAATAATAAAGATTTCCAATAAAATTATTTAAGTTCTTCAAAATAACAAAATCACAAAAAGATTTTAAAAACATTGCTACAGCTATTCAGATTTTGCAAGGTTTATATCACACTAATTAATCTGTCCTACCCTATGGTTATTCACTGAAAAACTGAATGTATAAAGACATTAATAACTATATAGATCGGTGCTTTTCAAACATGGCAACTTAAGAATTTAAGATGGACCAGTTCTGGGATTTCAGGTCCATACACCTTATAGTTGCCAAGTTTGAAAGATACTGATATAGTTTATTATGACTGCAAGACATAATAACCTCAAATTATTTCATTTAAGAATCGTGAGAAGCTTGTTTCTCTTGTCCCACAACCTATAAAAAAACATATAGATTCTGGTGAGGCAGGGCTATCAGCCTATGAGGAAATTAGCTACTTGCTGTAATCAATAACCTGTACATACACATAACTGTAGCAGATAATCTTTATAGGCTATGTATGGTTCCACCCCTTCAATGCTTAAATTAATAAACCAAAAGTAGGACAGAAAAGGTATAGATCATTTGGAAAATAAATCACAGCCAGTGGCAATAATTTATTTACTTAAAAACCCTTTTTGTGATTTCGTGACTTAAAAAGTATTTCCCTCTGCAGCATTAGGGATATAAAAGCACTCTGCCTGGAACATCAAATTAAATTTCTATTTGAAGAATCGATTCCTAGCACAATGCTAATCTCAAATAAAATCAGCGCACATTTGTCATTCCTTTATCAAAATTCTGGGGAGAAAAAAAAATCTAAAAATGCATGCCTGAAAGATGTATGTGAATAGGCACGAGTTTACCTTTGGAATGAAGGAGGGATCAAGGCGCAGGACAACCCTGTTGTCGTGGTACGTGCAAAGGTCTTCTCTGATGGAAAGAGCTGCTATTCTGATATGCGCCTGGCCAATGTGATAGCCACTAAAAAGGCGACTTTGAGTGCCAAGAAGCGCAGGTTTACAGATTGAAGAGGTTCAAATGGGGCCTGAGTAAGGGTTTATAACACTGTAGACAGGTTCCAAGAAGGATATCTGTGGACTGAGGGTGGTTTAAGATTGACGGCTCCTTTGAGGAAGGAGAAGACAACCAGACCTCTTCCCGTAGTGCAATACTGTGGACAGGACTGATACCTGCCTGCGTAATGTACTAGGGGAGAACCCCTTGTGGAGCCCTGTTTGTAGAAAGTCCAGGATCTGCGGCACTGAGGCCACAACTGGATTTGTGCCCTTCTTGGTACCCCACTGATGGAACGCTTTCCAGATAGCGTCGTATATTCTGTTCATGGAAGGCCTCCTGGAGGCTTGTATTGTTGTGAGGACATTTCTTGAAAGGTTATCTCTCCTCAGGATCCTCCTCTCATGTGCCAAGCGGTCAATTGGAGCCACTGAGTCTCCAAGACCCCCTGGCTGAGAGATATCCTGTCCTGAGGAATCCTCCAAGGGAAGGACACTGACAGGCTCACTAGGTCCGCATAACATGACCATGTGGGCCAGTGGGGAGTGATGAGGATGATTTCTGCCTGTCCTAGAAGTACCTTCCTTATGACCCCCGGTATGAGGGGAAGAGAAGAGGTGGTGTGGAGGCAGCCTTTGGCTGCGTAGGGCATTTACCCCTTCTGCACCTGGTGACGGGAATCTGGGGTAAAATTAGGGGAGATGGGTGTTCGATGGAGTGGCAAAGAGGTTGAGTACTGGTGACCTGAATCAACAAGATATGTCCTGGAACAGATCTGGATGGAGACGCCACTCGGAGTTGTCCACCCTGGTCCTGCTTAGGTAATCTGCCCAGACATTTGCCACCCCCAATATGTACTCTGCTTTGATTGACAATAAGCAAGCCTCTGCCCAGATTCCCAGTTGCTATGTTTCAGACATGAGGGATCTGGAGTGGGTCCCTCCCTTGGTGATTGACGTTTGCTTTGGCCACCACGTTGTCCATTAGGATCAGCCTGTGTTGGCTGGTCACTGTGCTTTGGAAGTGTTTGAGAGCGAAGTGAATGGCTCTCAGTTCTAACCAGTTTATGTTGTGTTGAAGGTCCGCTGTGGACCACTGACCCTGCGCAATCTGGGACTGTAGATGCCCCCCCCATCCCAACAGACTTGCATCTGAAGTGACAGTAATGCAATTGGGTTCTTTGAATAGGGACTGTTTGGTGATCGCTGGGGAAACCCACCACCTGAGAGATCTGAGAATATCTAACTGGAGTTGGACCCTGACGTTGGAGGTGCTGGTGCCTGCTCTTTGAAACGGTAGGAGGAACCATTGGAGAGGCCTGGTGTGCAATCAGGCCCATGGTACTATGGCTATGCATGAGATTAATTTTCCAGAATCTGGGAAAGCACTGCCAGGGGAACTGCTCGCTCTGCTGTGACCTGGGTAATTAAGGACCTGATGCTGTCCTGATGCTCCTGGGACAAATATACCTCACAGAGCTTTGTGTCTATCACCGCACCCAGATGAAGGAGGCAGGTGGAGGATGTTAGCTGGCTTTTCTGGAAACTGATTGAAAATCCGTGGTCCTGTAGGACCTGGATTGTGTAAATCAGGTCTGATTTGGCTTGTGGCTGGAATTGGACTGGATTAGGATGTTGTCCAGATAGGGCGTTGGTACTTACCTGATCCGCCCGTTCTCTTTGAGCTGTGAAGAGCATCCAGTAGTGGGGAAGTGCTTCAGTCTCTGCACGTCTAGGCTGGGCTTAATTTCTGGAACGCTCCTCCTCCTCCACGGGACTCCTTCCCAGAATTCCCCAGTTTTGGCGAAGACGAGAGAATAAACTCCCTCACCCTCAACGCCTTAACGATTCGTTGACCGAAACGGGACCCCACCAGATGGAAAAAAGGTGGGGCTGGATGGCTCTTCACAGCTCAAAGAGAACGGGTGTATCAGGTAGGTACCAACGCCCTTTCTCCCATGATCTGTTCAGAGCATCCAGTAGTGGGACATACCAAAGCTTGGCCTGTCCTATGGAAGGGACTCCGTCTGGCTTGGAATCCCCTCCTGGTCCCTGTGGACCCGTTGCAGAACTCTTCTGCCAAAGGAGGCCTCAGCGGATGCAAACACATCGATTTTATAATGCCTAATGAAGGGCGATAGAGAGGCCCAGGTTGCGGCTCGACAAATTTCAGTTATTGGTGCCTGCGTGGCCCATGCTGCCGATGTTGCAGCGCTCCTTGTTGAATGAGCTGTTATGCCCCTGGGGACCTGTAGTGATTGAATCTGATACGTTTTCACTATCACAGCCCATAGCCAATGGCCTATTGTGGAAGATGAGACCTTGCATCCCTGAGTGTTTGGTTGAAAAGACACAAATAAAGCTTCCATTTTTCTGAAAGTCACTGTGCAGTGAATATATATTCGCAATGCTCGCCTCACATCAAGCCGATGCCATTGTAGTTCCAACCTCTGAGATGGCCTGGGACAAAAGTTAGGAAGTATCAGCTCTCGTGCCCTGTGAAAAGCCGAATTAATTTTGGGTATAAACGTAGGATCAGGACGAAGGACCACCCAGTCAGAATGGAAGACACAAAGGTCTTTTCTAATTGACAAAGCTGCCAGTTCCAAAATACGATGAGCAGAAGTGATCGCTACAAGGAAAACTACTTTATACGTTAGAAATTGGAGACTTGACGATTTCAAGGGTTCGAAAGGGTACTTAGTGAGTGCAACGAGGACCTTGTTAAGATCCCAAGTGGGATAACGGTGAACTGCTGGTGGGTGTAAATTTGTGGCTCCTTGAAGGAAACTCTGTATGAGAAAGAGACAGTAGACCCTCAGAAGTGACAACTGATGCCAAGGCCGCCACCTGCCTTTTCAATGTATTAGGTGATAATCCCTTGTCAAGCTCCTCTTGTAGAAACTCTAGGATTTGAGCCACTGATGGATAGATGGGATCAGTTTGAGACTTAGTACACCATTTGCAGAAACTGGACCATGTGGCATTGTAAATGTGGGTTGTTGAGGGGCATCTGGCAGCTTGAATGGTGGTGATAACTCTGTTGGAAAACTTTTTGCTCTTCAGATGTCTCCGCTCAACTTCCAGACGGTCAGGTGCAACCATTGAGGGTCCAGATGGTGAAGGGGGTCCCTGGGTTAGCAAAACCCTGTCTGGCGGAATTCTCCATGGTGTTGATAAGAATAGACTGCAGAGGTCTGCAAACCACGGCCGTCTGGGCCAGTAAGGGAGCTATTAGCATCAGCTCCGCCCTCTCATCCAGCAGCTTCTGCATGACCTTGGGGATCAGAGGAAGTGGTGGGAATGCGTACAGAAGACCCTGGGGCCAATGGCAGCAGAGCGCCTTGAAGTTCTCCGCTCCTTGCAAGGGGTACTTGGAAATGAATCTGGGGAGCTGAGAATTAAAGGGGGAAGCGAAGAAGTCTACCACCGGCTGCCCGAATCTCCTGACCGCCTCTTGAAATAGGGTTGGATGGAGGCACCACTCTGATTGATCTATCGTGGCCCTGCTTAGCCAGTCTGCCTGTGTATTTGACAGGCCCGAAATGTGTTCTGCTCTGATGGAAAGTAGGTTGCTCTCCACCCAACGACACAAGCACTCTGCTTCCTGCATGAGGTGTTTCGACTGTGTGCCCCCGTTTGTTTATGTGAGCTTTGGCTGTTACGTTGTCGGTCAATATTAGTATGTGTTGATTGCATACCTGTGGAAGGAAGCTGGGGAGAGCCAGGTGTACTGCTCGAAGCTCCAGCCAGTTTATGCTGCATGACTTTTCTATGGCGGACCAGCAGCCTTGGGCTGTGAGCAATTGAAAGTGAGCTCCCCATCCAAACAGGCTGGCATCAGAGGTGATGATGAGTCTGTGTGGCTCTTTGGAGAGGCAACCTCTGTTTGATGACTGGTCCGGTCCACCGGTGGAGAGATATGAGGACCTTTGATGGTACCTTGACCTTGTATTTGGAGTTGCTTTGGCCGGAGCGCTGGTATGGGAGCAGGAACCACTGGAGGGATCTAGTGTGGCGCCGGGCCCAAGGAATGATAGATATATATGAGATCATCTTGCCTAACAATTTTGATAGTTCAGCCTCTTAAGACCCCTGATCTCCTTAACTAATTGCTGAATGCTGTTTTGTCTATCTGGTGACAGGAAAACTTTGCCTTCCACCTTATCTATGACTGCCCCCAGATGGATTAACCGAGTCGATGATGTTAAATGACTCTTTTTCTAATTTATTGAGAACCCGCATTGTAGGGGTTGTAATGTGTTCTGAGTATCTCTGACTGCTTGGTGATTGGAAGATAACAAAATTAAGATATCATCAAGGTAACACTGGAGTCGTACAGGGGTATCACGGAGATGAGCAGCTAGAGCTGCAAGAACCTTTGTGAAGGTCCTAGGGGCAGAAGCTAGTCCGAAAGGAAGGGCCACATATTCGAAATGGTGGTTATTATAACAGAATCTCAGAAATTTATAGTGCGAAGGCCGAATAGCAATATGTAGGTACGCCTCCATCAGATCTATAGACATAAGGACGTCAACCTTTCTGATGCCAAGTAAGATAGATTACAGAGTGTGCATTTTAAACTTGCGATATACTAAGAAACGGTTGAGACGTTTCAGATCCAATATTACTCTCCACCCCCCCAAACTTTTGGGAACAACAAAAATATGTGAATAGAAACCCAGTCCTTGTTGGTTGGTAGCTACTGGTTGGATGGCTCGTATGTCCAATAGATGTTGGATAGCTGTTTCCATAAGATTAACCGGATCTCTGGAAAGAGGGCATGAAATGAAAAAAGTCTGGGGGAGTGGATTGAAACTCCAGTGCAAGGCCAAATCTGATCGTGTCTCTGACCCAGGAATCAGACATTGAGGAGTCCCATTGGTCTGTGAATAATTTAAGGTGTCCGCCAATGGGAGCCAGGTCCAGGGAGTTATCTTGGATGCTGGAAAGACCTGTTTCCTGCTCCTCGAAAGGATCTCTTGGATTGGCCACCCCTTCTGCTCCTATCCCCAAAGTCAGACTTGTCCGGCTGCTGCCCTGGTCTGAATGATGGGGGTCTCTGGTATCTGGGTGAGAAGGATCCCTGATAAAAGTGCCAAAAGGATCCCCTCTGAAAGGACCGAAGGTTTCTAGAATCTGACTTCTGAAAAAGGGAAGGTAGAATTTTCTTTTTGTTTCGGGTTTCGATTAGCAGCGGGTCGAGGGCAGGGCCAAAAAGTCTGTCTCCCACAATAGGAGATGAAACCAGCTTGCATTTGTGCTTAAATGTCCGCTTGCCAATGTTTTAACCATAGTAAGCATCGTGCTGTGACATGTGAAGTAATGGCTCTGGCTGAAAACTTGACCGCATAAGTTGCGTTAGCTGAGAATTCAGCAGCTGCTATAAGTTTAGCAATATCTTGGTGCGCTCTAATGTTGGAATTAGGGACATGCTTCCATAAGAGGCGGAGCCATCTGAGAGAAGAACGGGTAAAGAAGGTGGTTGCCGTGGCTGCTCTGATGGCCCACGTGTCAGACTGATGGGCCCAGCGTAGGGCTAGCTCGGCTCGTTTTTCCTCCAGCTTTAATGCCTCCAGCGCTTCATTGGGAATGGAAGAGGCCGCTAATCCCACTATATGTTCGTCAACCTTGGGAGTATTCAACAATTTTGAGAAATCAGGGGCCAAATTGAAATATTTCCTGTCATATCCAGTGGGGGCCGGGTATGCCGCAGCAGACGCCCACTGTTTCTGTACCAGGTCCGAAAACGTGAGGAACTGGGATCACATCTGCCACATCTGGTTGGTTGCAAATTAGATCTTCTGGTCCCTCTTCTGAAGGAATTGGAGTGGTAGAAGGGGTCGACTTTTTCAGGCGCGCAATGTTTTTTGCCTTAAACAAAGTGATCTGAAAAGTTGTGGGCGGAATAAGCCTGTAAATACAGGTTGATCGGAAACAAGGCCCTCATTCTCAGACATCCCCCTTTCTAAGGGGTCCACTTCCGACAGGGGCTCACTGTCATGTATTGATCCTGATTCAATCTGTTCCATTTGATCAATTTGAGCCACTTCTTCCTCCACCTTCTCCTCCTCAGTCGGCCCTTGGAGAGGGACTTCCCCTTGTAAATGTACCTGGGTATACTGTTGCTCCAACCTGGTCAATGACCTCAGCGACTGGGAATCATAATCAGCGGTTGCAGGATGTTCCCTGGTCAAACTGCGTGTTGAAGACCTGCTGCGATTCCCTGGTGGATTGCCAGCTCCATCCAGGCCTTCATCCTCTCTGGAACTTTCTCTGGAAGAATGTCGTCCTGTCTAAGACCGGCAGCCATTGGAGTGAATGTAGCTTTGGGAGCCCTTCGCACGGTTCCAGGTAACTGGGCCTGTTGGCTCTGGGGAGCCAAACTGCGCCTGGATGAGAGGAAGAAATCTAGGGGAGGAGGAGGGTGGGAAGAGGTAGACGGACCTGGACTGGGGGGTGGAAAGTCCTGTGAGGCCCTGTGCACCTCCCGTGTGCACTTATCTATCTGCTTTTCTAATGCTTTATGGCACCTGTTGGCATCCTTTTCTGAAGCTTTAGAATTCCCTTTAGTCTGCTTAGGTTTGTGCTGAGATTTGGCTTTGACCTTCAAGGTTGAGGTCTGAGAGCTACTACCACTTGCCTTTTCAATTGAAGGAATTACAGTACACTCTTTATTCAATGCAATACTGTGAAGGCCCTGATCTAAGAACAGACCGGTTGCCCTGATGATGTTTTATTCCCCCCACTTTTTAATACTTATCTATAATGAGTTGTGTCTTAGTAATAATATTTTATTGATATTAAAATATTATACTGAATAGATTATGATGATGATGATTATTATTATTATTACTACTACTATTATTATTAAATCACTTAACATATATATATATATATATATATATATATATATATATATATATATATATATATATATATATATATATAGCTATATATATAGCTATATATATATATGTATATGTAGATAGATAGATAGATAGATAGATAGATAGATATCAAATAAATAGCACAAAGCTAAAATTATTGAAAATCCAAACAGCCAAATTGAGAACGCCTAAAGGCCCAAGTTGATGAAGGTAGAGGCCTTCAACAGCTTCTCTGCACAGGCGGACACAGGCCTAGGTGCTTGCTGTTGTGCCGCTGGGTTGATTGGGCTGTGAGGGTTAAGCTAACAATTTAAATGTACAGGTAGCCTCGAATGTAGTAAAAAAAAGAGGAGGGTGTAATGATCCCAAGTGTTCCTAAAGAGAAACCTCTGCTTGGGAAAGAAAGTACCTCACACAGAACGAAATGAAATACAGTCAGTGTAGCCATGAGGTCTTTGTAAAAAAACAAAAAAATGGCCTCCAGCCATTAACCTTTTTGGTGCGCTCCCCAGCAGCAAACTCCCGTCGCGTGGAGGAGTAGCCTCCGAGGGCTTCTCCTATAAGGCTAAACGGCAGGAAAGGGTGGAAGGAATTAAGCGTTTATATCTTCCACCCCCAGGCAGCGTTCAGAGGGGGGAAGGAGAGCGATACGACTCTGTTGTGAGCAAAAAAGCTCACCCCGCTGTTCAGATGTAATAAACTCTGCGGCTATCTATCGGAATGGCAGGGGTAGAAAGAGCGGTTGTGGGGAAGGGGCACGGAGTAATGCCGAAGCCTCCCACCGCTTCAGGGCGCGAATCAGTGCTTCCCTATAATGCAAGCAATCTCTAACTGCCTGATGTTAAAGAGCCAATGTTGAGAGATCGTAATGAAATTAGAAGGCTAAAGAGTCCTAAAGACAAACTGGTCAATTTTCAAACCTGCTAGTAAAAAGGAATTTTCCTGTTTCGGCCAAGGAAGAATCACAAGCACTGCCTATCCCTCACAAGGCTGAGCCAAAACTGGGGAACGCTGGGGAGGAGTCCCGTGGAGGTGGAGGAGTGTTCCAGAAATCAAGCCCAGCCTAGACATGCAGAGACTGAAGCACCTCCCCACTACTGGATGCTCATGGGAGAAAGCACTGGACGTGCACCGGGATTGTTCTGAGGTGTGCGGCCAGTGCTGCCAGCACTTTTGTGAAGGTCCTGGGGGCCGATGAGAGTCCAAATGGCATGCCCTTGTATTGATAATGGCCCCCCACATAATAGAACTTGAGAAACCTCAGATGGGAGGGGTAGATGGGGATGTGAAAGTATAGTAAGCCTCTGTCAGATCGATGAATGTTAGGAGATCAACCCCCCTTATGCTCTCCAAGATGGACTGCAGAGATTGCATTTTGAATCTCGTGTATTCTAAATGAGCATCGAGCTTTTTGAGATCCAGGATCGTTCTCCACCCCCGAGGACTTGAGAACTACAAATAGAATGGAGTAAAATCCATGCCCCCTCTGGTACTGGCTCGATGGCCTGGATATCCAGCAAATGCTGGACCACTGTGTCCATGAGCTTTCTCCTTACATGATTCCTGGAGGTTGGGCAATGGGTAAAGGTCCTTAGAGGAGTGGACAGAAAATCCTGGGTGAGACCTAATAGGGCATTGGTACTTACCTGATACACCCATTCTCTGTGAGCTGTGAAGAGCATCCAGTGATGGGAAGGTGCTTCAGTCCCTTCTAGGAAGGCTGGGCTTAAACTTGAGGATGCTCCTTCTCCACGAGACTCCTCCTTAGCGTCCACAGTTTTGCGAAGCCAAGGTATTGATACCTTATAAGCTTAAGCCTATGTAATAACCCTGGCTGGAACAGACCCTCTACCAGACGGAATAAAAGGGTGGGGCTGGATGCTCTTCACAGCTCACAGAGAACGGGCGTATCAGGTAAGTACCAACGCCCTTTCTCCCATGAGCTGTTCAGAGCATTCAGTGATGGGACATACCAAAGCTTGGCACTGTCCTAAGGGAGGGACTCCGTCTGGGTTGCAGACCTAACTGTCTCTGAAATAACTCGCTGCAAAACTCGCCTACCAAATGAAGCCTCAGCAGAAGCAAATACGTCAGTTTTATAATTTCTAATAAACAGAGATGGAGAAGCCCAGGTTGCAGCTAGGCAAATTTCCTCTATTGTAGCTTGGGTGGCTGCACTCCTGGTGGAGTGAGCAGTAATGCCTTGGGGCACTGGAATCGAGTGAGAGTCATACGACTTAGCGATGGTGGCCCTTAGCCATCTACCTATGGTAGAGGGTGAAACTTGCGCCCCAGGGTGTTAGGCTGAAAGGACACGAAGAGGGCTTCTGTCTTTCTGGAGGGCACCATGTGCTCTATGTAGATGCGTAAGGCCCTTCTTACGTCCAAGTGGTGCCATTGGTGTTCGAGCCTGTGTGATGGACGTGAGCAAAAATTTGGGAGCACCAGCTCTTGAGCTCTATAGAATGCCAAATTAACTTTTGGAATGAAGGAGGGATCTTGTCTGAGAACCACTCTGTCAGAATGGAAAATGCAGAGGTCTTTGCGCACCAATAATGCAGCTAGTTTGGAGATTCTTCGGGCAGATGTAATTGCTATCAGGAAAACTACTTTATAGGTTAGAAATCGAAGCATCCTGGTCCTTAGTGGCTCAAAGGGACCTGTTGTAAGGGCCAATAGTACCTTATTTAAGTCCCAAGTTGGATATCGGTGCACTACGGGAGGCCTCAAGCTCTTGGCACCACGCAGAAAACTGCAAATGCGAGGGTGATGAGATATGGAGGTAAGATCATCCCAAGATATGACCGAAGCCGGGGCCACCACCTGTCTCCACAGAGTATTGGGTGATAACCCTTTGTTTAGGCCCTCCTGTAAAAATTCTAATAACTGTGCTGATGGGGAAGTGGGGTTGATCTGAACTATCTGACGCCAATGGCAGAAGCTAGACCAGGTGGCCTCATAGTTTCGGTTCATCAAAGGACGTTGAGCCGACTGAATAGTGTGAATAACTTGAGTAGAAAGGTGTTCATCTCTCAGATGTTCAACTCATATGTTCAGGTGTTCATCTCTCAGATGTTCAATTTCCATACGGCTAAGTTTAGCCACTGGGGGTCCGGGTATAGCACTGGGCCTTGAGACAGCGATACGACCGATGATGGGATCCTCCATGGTGGTACCGTTGAGAGGTCCTTCAGGTCCGTGAACCATGCTCGCCTTGGCCAATAAGGAGCCACTAATCGCAGGTCCGCTTTTTCTTCCAGCAACTTCTGAATCAATTTGGGGATCACAGGGAGGGGAAGAAAGGTGTATAGCAGTCTGGTGGGGCAGTGACATCTGAGGGTGTTCATGTCCTCCGCTCCCTGCGATGGGTAACGAGAAATGAATCGGGGAAGCTGTGCATTGAGTGGGGAGGCAAACAGGTCGACTATCGGTTGGCCCAACCTCTGAGTAGCCTCCAGAAAGATCTTGGGGTTCAGACACCACTCTGATTGGTCTAATGTGGCTCTGCTCAGCCAATCCGCTTGTACATTCGCTACTCCAGATATGTGTTCCACCTTTAGAGAGAGAAGATGGATTTCGGCCCACAGGAATAGTCTTTCTGCTTCCCTCATTAGTAGATTGGAATGAGTGCCCCCTTGTTTGTTGATATGGGCCTTTGTAGTTATGTTGTCTGTTAAGACGAGCACATTTTGCAATGGAGATGCGGGAGGAATTGTCGGAGTGCCAAGTACACCGCTCTCAGTTCTAGCCAGTTGATATTGTGTGCCTTCTCTGAATCCGTCCAAAGGCCTTGCGCTGTATATGATTGGAAGTGGGGCCCAAATCCCACTAGACTGCCATCTGTGTAACAAACGACCTGTGTGGATCCTTGAAAGGGCATCCCTTGTTGATTTTGGGTCGTGTCCACCATCGCAGAGACCTGAGAACAGTTGATGGAACTTTTACATGAGTCCTGGCGTCGTCTCTCCCGGCACGTTGGTCCATACAGGAACCATTGCAGGGTTCTTGCATGGAATCGGGCCCAAGAGATAATAGAAATACAAATCATTTTTCCGAGCAATTTAGAAAGGAGACATAGTTGTACTTTCCTGAGAGTTCTGATCTGTTGAGCCAAATCTCTAATGATTTCTTGTCTCTCAGGGGAGAGGAAAACTTTGCCTTCCAGGGTGTCAATGATGGTGCCAAGGTGAATGAGTCTAGTAGAGGGTGTTAAATGACTTTTTGACCAATTGATTGAGAGCCCATGTTGTTGTAGGGTTACAAGTGTAGTTTGAGTGTTCGAATTTACTTGATTGATGGAAGATGTCAGAATAAGAATGTCATTCAAGTAGCATTGAAGTCGGATGGACCTATCTCTGAATGATGCTTGCCAAGGCAGCCAAAACCTTTGTAAAAGTTCTGGGAACTGAAGCTAGGCTAAATGGGAGAGCAATATATTCGTAATGGACATTGTTGTAACAGAAATGAAGGAATTTGAAATGTGAGGGCCTAATTAGGATATATAAGTAAGCTTCCGTGAGGTCTATGGAGGTAAGGACATCATTTTTTCTGATGCTGAGTAAGATGGATTGGAGAGTGGTCATTTTAAATTTTCGGTAAACTTAATATTAGTTTAGACATTTTAAGTCCAGGATTGCCCTCCTTCCCCCAAAAAAATTTTTTTAGGGACCATGAAGAGGTGCAAATAAAAATCAAGACCTTCTTGATTAGAAGGGACGGGTTGTATGGCCCGGATCTCTAGTAGATGTGCTATGGCTGTGTCCATGAGAAACCTTTTTTCTGCATCCCTGGAAATTGGGGACTTCATAAAAAAATCCAGGGGGATGGAGCTGATCTCCAGTGCCAGACCAAATCGTACTGTGTTCCTGACCCATGCCTCAATGGTAGAGGAGTCCCATTGGTCGGCAAACATTTTTAGGCGACCGCCAATGGGAATCTCGTTCTGGTCGTTATTTGGACCTGCGGAAGGGCCTAGATCCTGTTCCTCAAAATTGTCTCCTAGGATGGAGTCCCCTTCTATATCTGTCACCAGGTTCAATTCTATCTGTCTGTTGTCTTAATCCAGCCTGTCTTTGAAATCTTGGATAGTAGGGTTAGTAGAAGGGGCGAAAGGAACCCCTACGAGAGGGCTGTGGTGATCTGGACTCTAATCGACGAAAAAGAGAGGGAAGAATTTTCTTTTTGGTTCTGGTTTCAATTAGGAGGGGTTCAAGCGCACTGCCAAATAGTTTGTTCTCAGAGATGGGAACTGAGGCAAGCCACCACTGCCTGCCAATGCCTGAGCCAAAGTAACCTTCTAGCCGCAATTTAGGAAGCAATGGCCCTAGAGGAAAATTTAACTGCATTGAAGGTAGCGTCTGCCGAAAACTCTGCAGCGGCGATTAATTTAGCCACATCTTGATGTGCTCTTGTTTGAGGCTGGAATGGTATCCCTCAGGTGGCGGGGCCACCTGAGAGATGATCTGGTGAAAAAGGAGGCGTCTGTGGCCATTCGGATGGCCCATGCATCCAAGACGTGTGCCCTGCAGAGGGCTAGTTCTGCCCTCTTTTGCTCAGGCTTGAGAGCCTCTTCAGCTTCACTTGGGATGGCTGAGGAAGATGCAAATGCAATGATAGGCTCGTCCACTTCCGGAGTGTTTAGAAATTTAGAGAACTCAGGTGCCAAATTATAGTATTTTTTAATCATGTCCTGTGGGAGCGGGATATGAGGCTGCTGCAGCCCATTGTTTTTGCACTAAATTGGAAAATATGTGTGGCACAGGGATAACTTCTGCCTCAGTGACTGGTTGAGAGAATATGAGGTCCTCTGCTTCCCCTGGAGTATTTGGTGGGGGAAGGGTAACCGCATTATCCAGCCGTGCGGTGTTCTTGGCTTTAAACAGCAGGGATTTAAATAATTGTGGGTGGAATAGTCCTGTAAATACAGGGAGGTCAGGTGAGAGGCCTTCATCATCAGACATCCCCCTTTCTAGCGGATACACCTCTGACAATACCTGGTCAACGGTGTGTACCGACCCCTCCTCCATTTGATCCATTGGATCCCCTTGATCTCCCATATCCTGTGTGTACTGAGGGTCTCTGACAGTGGGCAACGTTAGTTCTGCGGGAGGGGGTACCTGATGAAGATGTGGATCCGTGATGCCCAGAGATCGTTCAGAAAGAGATCCGCAAACCAAAGCTTAGTGTGTTCGTCCTGCCTGAATAGCCTGCTGGACGCCTGCTGATATGCCCTTCTGGATAGCTAGCTCCATCCACGCCCTCATGTTGGCAGGGATTTCCTCCGGAAGTTCCTCCTCTTGTCTGATGCCAACTGCAGTTGGCGTGAATGTTGCCTCTGGGGCCCTCCTTGGGGAGAGAATGCTAGAAAGAGCCTCCTGGGGAGGTTGTATCGATATGCTTCTTCTTCTGGATAAATCCAGAGGGTGGTTGGAGGGTTCTGGGCCTGTGAGGTAGAGGGTATGATGAGTAATGAAGAGGTGGGCTGTGCAGCTGCTCATGTACGTTTTTCCACCTGCCTTTCTAATGCTTGATGGCATCTGTGTGCATCTTTCTCTGCTGCCTTAGAGGTCTTTTTGGGTTCCGTGGACTTATCTCTATTTTTAGCAGTTAGTCTAGATCTGGAGTTGTAGCTGCTGGCCATGGTAATGCCTTTGATAGATTAGCAATGTAAACAGGCTATGAAATTAGGTGGCCTGCTCCCTTAAGGGGCAGGGGATCCCGGAATAAATAGTTCCGCAATGCCTTTAGCAAATGTTGTCTCCTTGTTCTGTTTTGCTTTGTTATCTATCTATCTACCTACCTACCTACATATACACATGTGTGCGTGCACACACACATACGCACACACACATATAACTTAAAGATTTGTAGAATTTAAGTCAATCAAGTCAACTTTTAAATAAAATACTTGTAATATCAAATATGGAGACCAGAATACCCCCCTCCAGACCCGGCACCTATATGAGAGCACAGAGGTCTGTAACTGATAATTAGATCAGTTTAGCTGCACTTATTGCCTGTGGAATCCAGCCGTTCTAGTCCTCTATCATCCAGTGGACTGGTGGTAGGGACACCCCTTCCCAGGTCCCCAAGAAGGGAAACCTTGTTGGGTAACTTGACTCACAGACAGTAACAATTACTTAGCAAATTTAACCATGCAGCCTTTAAAATGGCGGCCGCCTCGTGGCAGAATGAAAATGAAAACAGCTATCACCGCCCGACCTGCTGAAAGCAAAACCGCTCAGCGGGAAGGCGCAGAGGCTAATTCCCTGCCCTGAGGTGTTCTGTGAGGAAAGCCTCGTAATAAAAGGAAAAAAGGCTGTATTGTTTAAATTGGGGCTTCGAGCCTCGATAAAAGGAAAAAAGGCTGCACTTTTTAATTGAGGCTTCAAACCTCGAAGGGACAGAGCATTTATTCAACCGGCTGGGAGATCGTAGAGATAACCCTACTTGTTTAGAAGTTTAAGGCAGCGTCTCTGAAACGAGAGGCTTTTAGCCTCAGGGCAGATTGGAAAGATAAGTCTCCGCATTTATGACGCTTTAGCCTCGGGAAGCTGGAACGCTTGTAAAAAAATGAGCGAAATGACTTTTGGAGGTTCCCAGGGGTGGTGGGGGTAGTTGGTGACAGAAACTATGGTTTTACCTGACCTGAGAAATAAATCAGCTAAATCAGCTAAATCGCCAGTGTTCTGTTCCGACCAGGAAAAAAATAACACAACCTGTCTGAAGAAAGGCTGAGCAAAAATTGGGGACGCTAAGGAGGAGTCTTGTGGAGGAGGAGGAGCTTCCTCAAGTTTAAGCCCAGCCTTCCTAGAAGGGACTGAAGCACCTTCCCATCACTGGATGCTCTGAACAGCTCATGGGAGAACGCACTGTTTTCAGGACCCAGGATTCAGATGTGACGGTCTCCCATCAGTCTGCAAATAGGGCCAGACAGCCACTGATTGGAGGAAGGTCCAGCATTCATTTGGATCGACGATAGGGATGACCTCCTGTGCCACGAAAGGGCCATTTAGGTTGAAACTGTTGTTTGTTTCTATCTTGAAATCCCGCTAGATCTGCGGGTCGATCTGATCTGGGCTGGTAGGACCTTTGGAATTGTGAGAATTCCTGGCCTGAGTCTGAGGAACGAAATGGCTGTCTACGGTTGTAGGGAGAAGCCCTGCTATCAGCGCTCTTGGTAAGAGAGAAGAACACCTGTCTTGTCTTTATTCTCGACTATGAAGCGATTTAAGGCCTCTCCAAATAAGAAGAATGGCTCCTCTCCCTCAGGGTGGAACCTACCCCATGAGAAATGGCCTGAGCAATAAGGGCCTTAAAATCCTCTGATAATTCTGGGGCCACCCTATCTGCTGAGTGCATCCCCACTGTAGTTGGAGTAAAAGTGTCCTCAGGTGTTTCAATCTTGTCTCTGATCTGCAAATCTGCAGGACGAGAAAGCATGCAATCAAAAGGAAATCTCTGAGTTTGGATTTCCTCAGCAGGAGGGATAAATTCCTGCTCCCTATCTCCCTCTAGTGACCAAGACCCGGAAACTGCAGGCAAGCCCTGTGCTAATGGCTGCTGAGGGGAAGGACTAACAGGCCTTGGCTGGAGGGAGGAAGAATACCTCTCCTGGTCAACTTGCTTCAGAGTTCTAGAGAACTGCTTTTCCAATGCTCTTTGCCTCCTTTCTTCTGCCCTTGTGGGCTTTCTGAAATAAAAAGCCTTCACCTTTATCTTGTTAACAGCTTCCTTACTTGCAGTTCTGGCCTTCCTGGGACTCTTGCTTGGATCGCTTCTCATGGGCCCCATGCTGTCTTGGTCAGCCATGCTGCTATTGCACAGTTTCCAAGGAGGAGAGCTCTCTCAATCCTGCTTCTCCAAGGGGAATTCCAGTCCTGGAAGCCTTTCCTGGGCTGTGGCAGTGGCGGCCCTAACAGTCTCCTGGATAGCCTGCACAACTCACCACATGGCCAAAATGGCCACCGTCTGCCCCAAAAATCAGCTGGAGACCTTGAAAACAAAAGCGGCTGCTGTGGAGCTACCTGGTTAAGCCTGGGAGCTCCACGATATGCTGGGGGCAATCGCGGCTTCAGCACCCCCCCAGGTTGGGGGATCGTTTTGGGGCTCTCCCTTGACTGCCTGGGCTTTTAATTGCTACGTTTTAGATACTTTGAGGGAGTTTTTGCAAACCTTTGGGAGAATCTACATTTAAACTGCTGCTTTCTGCTGAATTGTTGGAGCCAACCTTTGCCACGTCTCTACAGGGCCAAGACTGAGTCATGACTAGGGGACTTCCTGCCCTGACAGGAAGAGGTGTGGCAAAGATTGATGACTCAGTCTCAACCCATATGTGTGGATTATTCCAAAGGCATGCTGGAGAAATGGGGCAAACTCAGTTAACAATCGTCTTGCTAAGCAATAGAAATTTGGGGTCAAATATGTTTGTAAGTCAAGGACTACCTGTAAATAGGAGCTCAAATTTATTACATTTTAAAACCTTACAGAATTAAATTAGCTTTCATTTTGCATTAACAAATCCAGATGATGTTACCCTAAACTGAAGTTTCAATTTTGTGTATCACTGCTTAACTTATATGGAAGATAGAGATTAGAAACCATAGCTTTTGCTTGCAGCAAATCTTTTTAAAATCAGCCTTTTTTCTTATTATCAACTGTAGGTTTTTTTTTCATGAGATTGTCATACATCGATTTATATAGTTTTATCAACTCGACTATATGTTTTATATAATGAATTCCATTCTCTTTGGTTTTATTGTCCATATGTTTGCAATATAATAGCTTCTGAAAAAAAAATGCAATTACAAAAATTAAAGAAGAAAAAGAAATCAAACAATCTTCTTGTGGCAAGCTGGAATGGAAATCTTTCCAACATGTTCTCGAAGTAGTGAAGAGATATTCCAATTGTCTTTTAATTCAGGGTGTTGAGGTAATTCCTTGTTAGGAGAATGAGTGCACACAGGGAAACGTAGTGAGAGTGATGTTGAATAACACACGACCAGCACACAGATACACTGAATAGTAAAATGTAGGTTTTACTTCCCGTAAATGGTTAAGCAAAATCCAACAAGCAGTCCAAGTCATACACAGTTAAAGCAGTCAGTTTTCAGTCCAGGGATAATCCAAAATAACAAAGTCCAGTATCATAAACAGTTCAGTAAATAGACTCACAGTAATCCAAGAAGAACGACGATCAGCAACAGTCAATAGGGAAAAATGCAGGAACCAAAAACAGCAAACAACAGAACATCGACCAACTAGCAACTAACAACTACAGACCAGAACTAACAACCCAGGTTTCTGGCTCCATCTTATGGACGTTTGAGGAACCACACCCAATTACAATTACTGCATTCCCTTAAAGAAACAGTATTGAATGTCTATCCTGGTTTATATATTTCCAACCCAACTGTTAGGTGACTATTAATTCCTAACACAGGGCATGTCACTTTTTCTGCATGAGTTTGCAATTCTCTCAGTAGCAAATTGCAGATCTCCCATAAAATGTAGCATATCTATGCTTAGAAAAAACATCGACTTTATTTCTATATATACATATTTACAATTAAATATATTCAATGCAGTTTTTCTTTACCTGCTTATCAACATTTTTTTTCCATTTGTAATAAACAATTTTAATAGTTGGGAACCAAAGCCAATTTCCCCAATCACTCAAAAGCTCACTGCCCACTTGATGCTTTATTTAAGTTTATACTTAATTCAACTTTTAAAATTAAAATATAGTATGCTGGAAAGCAAAATACCAGCCTCCAGCATCATCTTTATTTATATGACTGCCCCTGGGCCTGAACAGCACCTACAGATATTCTTGAAAAATAGTATTGGGGAGGGAGAGTAGATGCAACCCAGTGTTTTCTTTGGACATGGGATCACCTGCCAAGAGAAAAGAGAGTGCAACAGAATGAGGTCACAGGAAACAATGTTTACCTATTTGCCTGTTGCTAAATTGGTACTGTCCTACTGGTGATATCCACCATAAAAACCATTCTTCTGTAAAAACATATTAGCTCCCACCCTTTCATTAAGAGAAAAAATAGAAGGGAAGACTGGAAATAAAAAGGGATGGTAAAAAGGAAGCATGTGGCCATCCCAAGTATAGCTCTGGCTATATACTGAGCTCTAGTTTGAGCCCTTCACTGTCAAGAATGTGATCACTTATTCACCACAGCATGCAAGAGGAAAATAAAAAAATATTCATCCCTTCTATTTCAGACATACCAGTTCTTTCCTTTTCTGTTTATCCTTATATAAACCTCACATTCACTATATATTGCTTAGTGACATTAAATTATGAATAGAGGACCCAGTGAAAATTTGAGATTCTAAAAATATAACTGAGATGGAATAGATTTTATCGCCTGAGTTAAAAAGAATAGATAACAAACAGTTGGAGACAAATCTCCCTAACTAAGCAGTGAATTACCTTAACTGTCTTCTTTTTCCTCTCTTCTATTCTTGTACTACACAGATAAATCCACAAATAAAGGAGACTAAGAGAAGAGCTATACACTTCAGCACTGCTAACCTACCCTAATAAGCATATGTTTTATACAGTAAGATTATTTGGAAAGAGTAATGAATGAGAAGCAGGTATCAGAGGTGCTAAATAGGAAATACAAGAAAAAGTGTCACTGTAATTAGGCTGAGGAAGTCTATTGATAATAAGTCAGCATGGTGGAAAAAGGTGTAAATTCTAGAGGCAAGAACCACATTAATACCCATTGCCTAAGAAACCTAGTTCAGTCTGGTGGCACAAATTGTTCCAGAAACATGGTATCACTAGCCAGCAGATTAGATAGAGGTGCGTGCTATAGAAAAAGTGGCTAAAAATACTAAAGGTACTACTTCATCAAAATATCATGAGGATGAGGATAATTATATTATTATTTCTGTTCGGCTTGCTTGAATCTGCATAATTGGCACACATTCCAGCAGACTTCTGAATCTGTCTATCTTACTCATTTGGAAGGAAAGTCGAGGACTTAATTTCATTAAGCAGTTCATATAATCCCAGCAGTTCTTTCAATCAAAAACGCCAGAAGTTGTAATTTCTATTCCCTAATTCAGATAGTATTTTCTCCTGTTTAACAGACGTATTCTTTTCTGATTTTTTACATAGTTTAGGATGGATCAATGTATCTGTACTAAGCATTTACATATCTGAGGATTTATTTAGTTAATTTTTAAAAGATTCTATGCTTGGATATAGCAGCAGTTTGTTCTTTTCACATACATTTTCACTTTGGCAACGTCTCATGAAAAATCATATCCCATATGATTTTTAAAAAAGAAGATTGAAACTAATACAAGCTAATATAAAAAAAAGAAATCAAAGAGAAAGCTAAAAGTGCAGAGTAGAAGAAAATGAAAGAAAAATAGAAGGGAAAAAAAGATACAAAGAAGTAGCCTCCATTTTTCTCTATAACAGTTATAAAGTACAATCATAACAGATACAGATAATCAGAGTTGGAAGGGACCTTGTAGGTGATCTAGTCCAACCCCCTGCCCAAGTGGGAGACCCAACACCATTTCTGACAAATGGCAGTCCAATCTCTTCTTGAAAGTCTGAAGTGATGGCGCTCCCACAACTTCCGAGGGCATGGTGTTCCATTGGTTGATTGTTGTCACTGTCAGAAAGTTTCTCCTTATTTCCAGGTTAAATCTCTCCTTGTTCAGTTTCCATCCATTATTCCTTGTCTGGCCTACAGGCGCTTTAGAAAATAGCTTGACCCTTTCCACCCTGTGGCAGCCCCTCTAATATTGTCTCCCCTGGTCCTTCTCTTTACTAGACTAGCCAAGCCCGGTTCCTGCAACCATTAGTTGTATGTTTTAGCCTCCAGTCCCCTAATCATCCTGGTTGCTCTTCTCTGTACTTTTTCAAGAGTCTCAACATCTTTTTTATAATGTGGTGACCAAAACTGGATGCAGTACTCTAGGTGTAGTCTTACTAAGGCTTTATAGAGTGGTATTAGTACTTCCCTTGATCTTGATTGTAACCCTCTGTTAATACAACTTAGTATTGCATTAACTTTTTGGCTGCTGCTGCACACTGCTGGCTCATATTTAGCTGGTTGTCCACGAAGACTCCAAGATCTCTCTCACAGTTACTGCTACTTTGCCTGGTTTCACCCAGTCTATATGTGTACTTTTGGTTTTTCTTGCCTAAGTGTAGGACTTTACTTTTCTCTACATTGAATTTCATTTTGTTAGATACAGCCCAGTGTTCTAGTCTGTCAAGATCTATCTGAATCTTGAGCCTATCTTCTTGGGTGTTAGCTATTCCTGCCAGCTTAGTATCATCTGCAAACTTGGTAAGTTCCCCTTCTATTCCCTCATCTAAGTTGTTAATGAAGTTAATGAAGATATTGAAGAGTACTGGGCCTAAGACAGAACCTTGTAGCATCCCACTGCTTACTTCCCTCCATGTAGAGTTAGACCCATTAAGGACTACTTGTTGAGAACGGTTTGCCAGCCAGTTGCGAGTCCATCTAATTATAAATTTATCTGTTACTCTATGGCAGGGCTGTCAAACTCGCAACGACATATTGTTATCATGTGACGTATCGCAACCTTTTCCCCCTTTGCTAAACCGGAAACTGGGGTTGGGCATGGCCAGTGTGTGATGCATCTGGCTCGTGGATTGCAAGTTTGACACCCCTGCTCTATGGGTGGAACATAACTATCTTCTTTCTATAATCTGTCCTGTCTAATTTTCAAAAATGTAAATATTTGAAGTTCATTTTTGTTTCATATAAAGAAGTTCATTTTTGTTTCATATAAAAGTTCACAAGGAGTTTCCAGTCAGCAATAAATACAGATATTTGTCTCTTCTCTCATCAAAGGAATCAATTTAGCCATCTCAGCATGTCCCATCATCTTCACCAATCATTCTTCCATTGTGCCAAATTCTTCCACTTTACAATACTCTCACTCTGTAATAATTATATTAAAAACAAAGTGCTATGACATTTTACAACTCTTTGTCCATCAATCCCAAAAGAAAAACATCTTACATCATTTGTATCTGTTAAAATCCTCTGAATCAGTGTGTATTTGAATCAAATGTTATAGTTTTGTCTACCAAATCCGAGAAAATATTCTTGTTCACATTTTCAACATAAATATGAATTCCTTTTATGCATTCTAGACAATTTCTCAGTAATATATGCCAAAGTTATATGTCACATCATTTTATTAAAAACTCTCTTTATGATTATAAGATGTAAATTATATTCTTTTCAACTATATATTTTTCCACTGTTTCATCTCTATATTATTCCAATACCAATTTGTATTACATACTATTTCAAACTCAGTTTTACAATGTTCAAATGATGAAATGCAATTGCTAAAATGTATAAATTTTTACTGGAGAGTCATATTGCCATGACTGTAATAGTATGGCAACTTAATATAACACATGAACATTCCAGGAAGTACTGCTAAAATACAAACATGTGAAGAAATAATATCGAGAAAAATCACAGAAAAAAACGTTTGGTACTCTTATCTTGAACTCAAGATAAGAATACAAAACAAAGGTGGCACAGTAGCATATCATGATATGTACCATATCATGTATCTGATATTAACACAATTGAAAAAGTCCAGAAATATTTCACAAGAAGAGTTCTCCACTCGTCTACTCATTGCAGAATACCTTATGCCACCAGACTTGAAACTCTAGACCTAGAAAACCTAGAACTATGCTGCCTCCGGTCCGATCTAAATATAGTATATAAAATCATACATTGCAATGTCCTACCTGCAAATGAATACTTCAGCTTCAATCATAACAATACAAGAGCACACAATAGATACAAACTCAAGGTTAACCACACCAAACTTGACTGCAGAAAATACGACTTCAGCAAGAGTGATCAATGTCTGGAATACTCTACCTGATTCTGTGGTTTCTTCCCCAAACCCCAAAAACTTTAACCTTAGACTGTCTACTATTGACTTCACCCCTTTCCTAAGAGGTCAGTAGGGGGCGTGCATAAGCGCACCAATCGTGCCTAATGTCCCCATCCTATTGTTTTTTTTATTTTTCTTATAAGTATCTATCTCATGTATTCAAAACTATATTCTTATATCTGTATCTTGTAAGCGATTGACAAATCAAATCAAATAAATAAAATAGTTAGAAGGCAGTATTGCAGGCTAATTCTGTTGACCGCCAGGTTTTAATCTTAATGTAAACCATTCCAAATTTGATTGCAGGAAGTACAATTTCAGCAACAGAGTGGTCAATATCTGGAACTCACTACCTGATTCTGTTGTCACCTGCTCAAACCCCTACTCCTTTACCCTCAAACCTCTATCGACCTCACCCCATTCCTAAGAGGTCTGTAAGGGGCATGCACAATCGTGCCTACCGTCCCTGTCCTATTGTTTCCAATTATTAGTTCCTATTTCTTGTATTTAAACTTATGCTTATTCTTATTTCTATTGTAAGCCTTTGACAAAATAAATGAATGAATGAATGAATAAATAAATAAATAAATAAATCCTCACCAGCTCAAGATTGACTCAGCCTTCCATTCTTCCGAGGTTGGTAAAATGAGGTGCCAGATTGTTGGGGGCAATATGCTAATTCTGTTAACCCCTTAGAGAGGGCTGTAAAGCACAGATAAAATATCTGTATTAGTGAAACCAAATGTTCAAAAGGTTAATAAATGGAACATTGGTCTTACCTGAATGTTCTTTCTCTTTTTGTGGTGAGAGTGTCCAGTGCATGGGGTGACTCTTTTCCTCGCTGATTGGACTGAGTCTATCTAAGCTGTTTGAGCTCCGCCTCTGTTGCTGGCTCCTCCCCAGCTTTCGGCAAAGAAACTGACAGACTGGACGTGTCTCTGTATATATAACAAGAAAAAACACACATCATCGCTCCCACCATCCCATGCCTCCGACCAGATGTACTTAGGGTGGGCCTGGACTCTCACCACAAAAAGAGAAAGAACATTCAGGTAAGACCAATGTCTTTTTGTGGTTACGAGAGTCCAGCATGAGACATACCAAAGCTGGATTGTCCGTGGGAGGGTTCAAGTCTGGTGTTGCTCGTTCCTTTGCCCACGAACACTCTGCAGAACCTGCCTGCCAAACACAGCATCTGCTGATGCGAATGCATCCAACCGATAATGTTGGGTGAAGGGAGAGAGTGAAGACCACATAGAAGCCCTGCAGATTTCTTCAATAGGTGCCTGTGTGGCCCAGGCTGCCATCGTAGCTGCGCTTCTTGTAGAATGGACAGTCACACCCTAAGGCACCGGAAGAGACCTAGTTTCACAGGCTCTGGAGATGCAGGAATGAATCTATCTGCCCACTGTTGGTGGTGTGACCTTTCCACCCAAGGTGGCCAGTTGAAATGCTACAAAGAGCACCTCTGTTCTATGAAAAGCAGCCATTTGTTGAATATAAATCTTCAATAGTCAGCAAACATCCAGAGAGTGCCACGCCCATTCCAAGGCGTGAGTAGGATTAGGACAGAAATTAGGCAGGGTAAGCTCCTGAGCGCTATGAAACCACGAATTGATCTTAGGCACAAAGTAGGATCTAATCTGAGAACTACCCTATCTGGGTGGAAGATAGAGATCTTCCCTAACCGACAGAGCTGCCAGCTCTGAAATCCTTCCAGCAGAAGTAATTGCCACTAGGAATGTCACGTTAATGGTCAACATGTGTAGGCTAATAGAGCTAAGGGGTTCAAAGGGTCAATGACTGTAGCATCTTGGGTAGGTCCCAAGTTGGGAAACTGTGTACCACAGGAGGCCTAATATTAGATGACCCTTTAAGAAACCTACGAATAGTGGAATTGAGAAATAGGGACCCTGACCTTCCAAAGGGAAGCACTGAAGACAAGGGCGCTACTTGCCTGTGAAGAGTATTGGCTAAAAGTCCTTTTATTTAGGCCATCCTGAAGGAAATCTAAGATGTTGGTGATGGAAACAGCTGTAGGATGAAGGCCAGCCTTATAGCACCACTGACAAAAGGTCTTCCAGGTAGCATCATAAATACGATTTGTGGAGGGCTTTCTGGCTGCCTGAATCATGTGAATGACCCTCTTGTCAGCTATGGAATTCATCGCTGCCACATAGTTGAAGAAAGTGGGATGGGGTGATGTTTATTGAGTAGCTCTTAGTAGACAAAATATATTATTTTGATAGTTCAAGGTTACAGAGTGTGGCACAGAAAGAATTAAAACTTACTTTGGGATTGGTGCACGTGATCTGGTGATGAAGGAAAAGGGGATGGGTTGTAGCTTGGGACTTTGTGGGGAAGCCGGGAAGATTTAGTTCCGGATTTCCCCAGTATGTGCTAATAAAAGTACTTTGAGATGGCATGTGTCTTGGAGTTACTGATAGGAATGGAATTTCCCTGGAACGCTGACAATAATCTGGAACTTTAACAACTTTCAGCTCTCCTAAGAGGGATCTATCAGGGGTGCTGAACCCCAGGATTTGTTCCATCAATGGATCAATCCGAAAAATCAGCCAACACGGGACGTGAGACAGAAGGGTATTGGGAGATAATTGAATCCCCCAGCCCCCCTTTGGAAGAGTTAAGGCACGTTGAAGAGAGGCAAGATTTAGGAGCCCGGCCCAAAGAAACAGATTCCTGAAGAAGTTGTCAGACGGGAGTGGAGAAAAAGCTGCCTGGAGAATTCATTCCATCAAGCCTTTTACATACTGCAAAGGTGGCATATTGGATGTGTGGAGCTCAAATTATATCGGAAGGCCAACTGGATCGAATTACAAGGGAGACACGAGAGATGCAGACTACAACAGGTATGTTGCAATCTCCAAGTCCTTCTCCCCCACACCCAGAAGGAAATTTACCCCCTGCAGAAAGTATCCCTCCAGGGTGGGGATTTTATCCTGGTCAAGGGTGGATCCAGTACCAGTGGATGCCAGCGCCAGCAACGACCTGGCCCCAGAGAGAATCAGTGATCCCTTCCCAACAAAGGGATCTGTACAGGCAGCAAGAAGCAGCCACCCCTCCTTTCCTCATGCAGGGAATGGGACAACAATCAGCCTCTTCATGGCAAGTCCCTGATCAGCCCCCACTCAGAGCAACCCTGCAGAGGCCCTTCTTCCAGAGAGTACCAACCTCCAGACCATACCAGATGCAGGCCAATTTCAAATTGACCATACTAGATTCAAGGCCAATTTTGATGGGCGCCATGAACTTATTTCCTCATTCAAATGTAGTCTCACATAGACCAATTTGGAGACCAATATGCAACTGAACATGATTTAGTTACTGCAATAACAGATGGGATGAATGAGGGGGATGCTTCTGACTGGGTGGCGCAATTGCACTATGAACAGGCCCCAGAACTACAGGATGTCAATGCATTTCTTCAATTGCTGAGACTCAGATTTGAGAATCTAGACAGAGTGGCTGAAAATGAGGACAAATTAATGAAAATGAAACAAGGCAAGCGACCCTTATCAGATTTTATATGGGACTTTAGAAGGATCACAAGCCACCTCATAGATTGCCCTGAAAAATTAATCTTGCACTATTTTAAAAACGCTATTGACCCAAAAGTAAAGAAGGCCTGCGACATTAGGGAAATACCAGAGACCCTGCAAATTGAGGGTGCAGCCACCCTCAATTTAGACCACGGCATCAACAAAAAAGAGCCCTACCTGAAGGCCTTCCTAGGAGAGCTGTGGCTATATGACAGCTGACCAGACCTGCTGAAACTGCTCCCACCCAACCCACCAGAATGATAAAGTGTTATAGTTGTGGCCAGAGTGGCCATAAAGCAGCCAACTGTCTGGCCCCTGCACTTGTTCCACAAGCTCCACAACCAAAGTCTGATACAGCTACCAGGGGGCAGAAAAGTTAAGGAAAGCCCCCAACACTAGCCACTTTGCTAGACACACCATAGAAGGTCCTCTCCATGCAGAAGGGAGCAACAAACTTCCAGACCAACACAGCCTTCCTAGACAACTCACTGACGAAGACGATCCTATGGTGTGTGCACCCATCACACCTTTTACCATCAAAATGAAGTTAGTAGTGCCTGGCACGGGGAGGCAGGGGAATTAGAAGCTGTCATAGATACCAGATGCTCTAGATGCCTTATTGGGCTCCACATTGTTGAACAATTGGACATAAAAACTAAACCACCAAAACGCCCAATCAGATTTGAACAAGTGGATGGGACATTAATTGGGGGACCACAGCCACCCAAATGACAGAGTTAATCAAACTGGAGATGGGTCCTCACCGCGAACTCATACGTTTTACAGTAGCTCCAAGAATGTCAGAATCTATCATATTGGGACTTGCTTAGCTAGATAAATGGGCCCTTACCATCAAGTGGGAGGATGGATTCCGGAAAATCATTATTGGAGTGGAGCCACTGGCCCCCTTCCTCCCACTAAGAAACCACAATCCAACCTGGGTCCAGAAACTGAAGCAGCAACCACCGCCCCGGACCTTCTTCCAGGTACTTCCCAAGTGCCCAAACAATATAGAGAGATGGCTGAGGCATTCAGTGAAGAGGAATGTAATATTTTACCTCCCCATCGAGCCATGGATTGCGCCATAGAATTAGAACCCGGGGCAAAACTACCAAAACCAAAGATGTATTCCATGACACCAGCTGAAATGACTGAATTGAGGACAGAGGTTTCATTGAACCTGCCAAATCTAAGTTGGCCGCTCCAGTGCTGTTCAAAGAAAGATGGTGGGTTGAGATTATGTGTTAATTTTAGGGGCATGAACGCCGTGTGTATCAAAAACATGTATCCTCTCCCCCTTATGAAGGACTTACTAAACCACCTGTCAAAAGGGAAGGTCTTCACCAAGCTAGATCTGAGAGAAGCTTACTACTGTATCCGCATAAAAGAGGGAGACAAATGGAAAACAGCCCTTACCTGCCCTTTGGATAGTTTCCAATTCCAAGTCATGCCTTTTGGACTTCATGGAGCCCCTGCAGTATTTATGCAACTCATCAATGAAATGTTACATCTGCACCTGTACCACGGGGTCCTCATCTACCTGGGTGACATCCTTATATTCAGCAAAACCATAGAGGAACGTGTCAAATTGGTCAGATGAGTCTTGAAAAAACTTTTGACTGCCAAGTTATATGTAAAACTGTCAAAATGCAAATTCCACAAGGAGTTGCTGGATTACTTAGGCTACCGAATATCCAACCAGGGAATTGAGATGGACCCTGGAAAAGTGAAAGCCGTGCTGGACTGGCAACCCCCCAAAACATGAAAGCAACTTCAAAGCTTTTTGGGTTTTGCCAATTTCTATAGACAATTCATTCCTTCTTTTGTCAAGGTTGCCCTCCCTTTGACAGAGTTATTAAAAATGGGCCTTTCACCCACCAAACCAAAGCCCAGTCAATCCCTTGCTTGGACAATGGACTGCCAGGAAGCTTCTGAAACCTTAAAACACCTCTTTGCAGCTGAGCCCATTCTCCAGCACCCAGACCCGACCAGACCTTTTATAGTCCAAGCTGATGCTACTGATGTGGTGGTAGCAGCCTTTCTGCTACAAAAGGACTCTCAGAACCAACTGATGCCTTGCGCTTATGTGTCCAAAAAGCTAACGGACACAGAGCGAAGATGGGTGGTCTGGGAGAAAGAAGCATTTGCAGTACGATGGGCTTTGCTGACTTGGAGGAATTTCCTAGAAGGGGTGAAGGAGCCGTTTGAGGTGTGGACTGATCACAAGAACCTCAAGACTCTAAAGACACTTTGGAAGCTATCACATAAACAAGTCCGCTAGGCTCAATACTTCAAGCGGTTCAACTTCAACATGAAATATATCCCCGGAGAGAAAAACGTATTGGCGGACGCCCTGTCCAGGAAACCCCAGTTTGACAGTCATCAAGAGGAAATAGTGCAGGCTTTGATATCAGAAGCTCAATCGCCAGGCCAAGTAACCACTCGAGGCCAAGCCAACCGCAACCCCAAACGCCTGGAAGACAAACTGACCATGGAGTTGAAAGCAGCCCTATTGACTGATCCCTGTTTGTGGAGCATCAAACTGAATTAACAATGAATGAGGGACTGGCTTGGAAAAAGACTAAACTTTATGTACCCTCAAACCTAAGACTAATGGTACTAAAGCATAGGCACGACTCACGCCTGGGGGGACACTTCGGGTTCTTAAAAATGTTACATTTAGTCAGAAGACAGTTCTGGTGGCCAAAATTGAAACCTGACGTCAAGGACTATGTAAAAAGCTGCTCAATTTGTGCCACAATGAAACACAGAACTGGAAAAACCCCTGGCCTCCTCCAACAAGTAGCTGAACCAACACAGCCGTGGGAAGAAATCGCAATGGACTTTATCATAGAATTACCCGAGAGTGAAGGGAATACAATCATTTGGAGTGTTATTGACTTATTCTTTAAGCAAGCCCACTTTACAGCCTGTAAAGAACTTCCATCTGCAAAAAAGCTTGTGTCCATGAAGCATATCTATAGGTTACACGGAGTACCTCGTAGAATAATATCAGACAGATGGGTACAATTTACCGCTAATTTCTGGAGGGAGTTTTTAAAGTCTATTGGGATGTCCCAAGGGTTATCCTCAGCATTCGATCCGGCCTGCAAAGGAGCAGCGGAAAGAATTAATGCCATGGTAGAACAATACATTTGATGCTATGTAAATTATCAACAGGAAAACTGGGCTGAATTATGACCATTTGCAGAGGTTGCTTATAATAATGCAGTACATTATTGTACATTATTACAGGGTTGACTGCATTCCAAATCAACACTGGCATGGAATTTGTCCCTGTGCCAGAATTACCTAGAGAATCCTACATTCATGTCTGTAACAGAATGGATGAACTCATTAAAAAAAGGTTGGGAGGATATGAAAAAAAGTTTGACTGAAGCTGCAAAGGATTACAAAAAGCAAGCTGACAAACATAGATCCCTCCAACCACCATTTAAAATAGGAGACAAAGTATATTTGTCAACCAAATATCTTAGATTGAAACTTTCCTAGTAAAAAGTTGGCACCTAAATTCTTAGGTCCATTCCCAATTTCGAAAATAATCAATCCAGTCATGATCCAATTAAGTCTTCCCCGGCTATTGGGAAAAATTCGCCAAGTGTTCCATAGTACTTTATTAAAACCAGCTGTTACATCAATGATAAGACCAATACCAATTGCTCCCCCTAAACCTTTAATCGTACAGGGTGAGACACATTATGAAATCAAGAAAATCCTTGATTCTAGATTACACTGAGGACAGCTGCAATATTTGGTCTTATGGAAGGGTTACCCTATATCAGATGCTACTTGGGTAAAAAGTTGGGATGTACACGCAGAAAGATTGGTTAACCAATTCCATGAGGAATTCCCCCACAAACCGAAGGGTCCTCTTGGAGGGAGAGAGGGGGGGGGTAAGGACAACACATTAACCCCTGGTTGTGTTTTGTTTCTTATTTTCTTATAGGAGAATAATCAGGATGTGAGTCCCTTGTACTAAAAGTTTGAAGCTTCTGAGGGCTAAGCAGACTGCTCTCAATTCTAACCAGTTAATATTCCTTCCCTATTCTGTCCCTGATCACTGGCTTTGTGCCATCTGGGATTGAAGATGTGCTCTCGATCCAAAGAGGCTGGCATCGGTTGTAATGACAAGCCATAGATAGGTTTGAATAGGTGCCCTTTGCAAATCGCTTGGGATTGCCACCTCCGGAATGACCTTATTACCAATCTGGAGACCTTGAACAAAGAGTGACTCCTGCTCGCCATTTGATAAGGTAAGAGGAATCATTGCAGTGTCCTTGAATGCAGACGTGCCCAAAGCACGATGGAAATGGATGACACCATCTTCCCCAGAAGCTGAGAGAGGAGGGCCAGAGGAACAGTCGCTTCTCTCTGAATCCTGCCTGCCAGGGCCTGCAAACTGTCCTGTCGATCCTGGGAAAGAAAAACTTTGCATGAGATAGTATCAATATTAGCCCCCAAATGCAATAAACACATAGTGGGGGAGAAGTGACTTTTCTCAGTATTGATGGAGAAGCCAGGGCCTGTAACAGCAAGACTATAGTCTGTAGGTCTCTCAGGGCCGTGTGTTCTGAGGATGACTGGATTAAAATATCATCCAGGTAACATTGCACATGTACTGGGATAGCACATAAATGTGCTGCTAGGGCTGCCAGAACCTTAGTAAAAACCCTAGGTGCAGAGGATAGCCTAAATGGCATGGCCCTGTATTGGTAATGTCTCCCAGAATAGCAGAAACGCAGAAAACATCTATGTGATTGACATATCCAGATATGCTTCAGTCATATAATGTGAAGAAGTCACCCTCCCAAACGCTCTTTAAAATTGTCTGAAGTGATTGCATCTTAAAACGCTTGTACAGAAAGTGTTTATTAAGCCTTTTTAGTTCCAATATCGCATGCCACCACCCAAGGTTGTGGGGATAACAAAAAGCCTGGAGTAAAATCCCATTCCACTTTGACTCTGAGGAACCTCCTGGATAGCTCTGATATTCAGCAAATGCTGGATGGCTGTCTCCATAAGCTTCCTCTGTGATGCCTCCCTGGATATGAGACAAGGCACAAAAAACCTGGGGGGCTGGGATCTAAATTCAAGAAAAATGCCTGATCACACTGTTTTAAGCACCTAAGCATCAGATGTGATCACCTCCCATTGGTCAGCGAAGCAGTGAAGCAGGATAACCTGCCTCCAATGGCAGGACTAGCATTGCAATCAATGAGAACGTCGGAAAGGGCAACTTCCTCCTCCTCGAAAGAGCCGCTTGCCTGAATATTGGATCTTGCCCTTGCTTGCCTGGTCCTGTGGTTGCTCTTGGCAAGAGAATACTTGTCTCTGTGACCTTTGTAGCCCCGGGCTGGATTCCGGTCTGAAGAAAGGTCTCCAGAAGTATGGAGCAGACCGATAATCAGAACATCTGGACAGGGAAGAGAGGACCTTCCTCTTGTCCTTGGCTTCTACTAAATGAGGATCCAAAGATTCCCCAAATAACTTATCACCCCATGGTAGCAGGCACCACTTTCCACTTGCGCCTGCCATCTGCCTGCCAATTTTTGAGCCAGAACATCCTGCATGCAGCCACTGATGACGTTATGGCTTTTGAGGCAAATCTGGCACCATTCAGAGTGGCATCCGCCGTGAACCCTGCTGCAGCCACCAATTTATTGATGTCCTGGTGTGCATGGACATCAGTGATTGGAATTCTATCTTGCAGCTGCCTGAGCCAATGTAAGGAGGCCCTTGTAAAAAATGATGCTACAGTTGAGGCTTTGACCGCCATGCAGCTGCCTGATGGGTTCTCTGAAGAGATTGTTCAATCCTCTTGTCTTCTGCTTTTAGGACCTCCTCTGGGTCCGTTGGGTTTGAGGACCAAGGCTGCCACAGGGCCATTTACCAGGGCCAGTATCTTAAGTGTCTTGATTAGTTCAAGGCTCATGTTAAAATAACGGCATTCATTTGATGATAAAATGGGTGCTAACCAGCTGAATCTAATTGCTTGTTGATTACATTCAGGAACAGTCTTGGTGATGGTACTACCTCTGTGCACAAAGTTGATTCAGAGAAAAGCTGGTCTGGGGGAGCTGGAATATCTTCCACTGGCTCCCCAACATCTGCCTCAGGCCCCAATTGAGCTGTATTCTTTGCTTTAAATAACAAAGATCTAAATGAAATGGGCCAGAACAGACCAGTAAAAGACAGTTGATCAGGAATTAATCCATCATCATCAGAGAGATCTAACTCTCTCTGATTCTCTTCTGCTGCCATAGAAGATTGACTGCGCACTGATGGATCAGGTGAACCCGAATCTTGTAAGATCGGCCTGATTCTATGTTGAATAGTTGGATCAGGCCCTGATATAATGGATTGTTCAGATGACACTGATTCTGGTCCCTTGAGTGATTGGAGATTTTCAGCTATACCCCTTCTAATAGCCTTGGAAATGATGGCCTCCATATGAGCAAGCAGGTTCAGATGACTCTGAATGACGAAGGCCTGCTGCTGTAGGCATAAATGTGGTCTTTATACCAGGCCTGAGCCTGTTTGGTTTTTTCTGAAAGGTCACTTGTGGAGTTCTTTCATAATCTCTGCCAACTGAAGTTAACTTTAGGTCTGTAGGCTACAAAATCTCATCTGGAGACCAGGCCTGAACCCGAGGCCTACACTCAGGAGCAGGCCCAGGCTTTACTTGCAGTTCACTGGTCTGGTGAACTGAATCATCCTGGGGAGGAGATCTGCCCACCCACAGCTCTTTGGGTTTTTTTGAGCTGCTTTTCCAGAGCTGTCTGGCGCCTCATGGTGTCCTTTTCCTCTGTCTTTGAGACTTTTTTTTGAATCTCTGCTCCTGGACATTCCTCTAGAACTTGCATGGCTGTGACCACCCTCCTTTTGAGGCTTGCCTAGAGCCTGTGCATCTGCCATCTTGACCTGAAGTGTGCCACTGGAGGGAGAGAGAGGTTGGGGGAGGATGGCTGCTATTAAACCCCCCACTGCAGCAGCCTCCCCTGCACTCCGTTGGCTAGATGTAGGCCAGGCTAGGCTTAATGCTGGGGCTGCAACCACACCCTGCTGGATTCGTTCTTCCAGACTTTTGGGTGGGCTCATGTTGCCACTTCACACCAGAAGAAGCCACACTAAGCCCAGTTGAAATGGCGCCATGCGACTTCTAATCTGGCACTAGTGGCTGATTTGCACCAATCAGCTCTTGTGTGGGCCAATCCTGCCTACCAATAGTGCGAACCGCAATCATGCAGTCACAGCCTGCACGCTTGGGGCTAAAGCGCCAGCGCTCTGCTGAACTTGGCTAGGGTATTAAAAACCCCTTTACAGCCAAATACACTGGGCTGTTCCCTCTGGGAATTAAGGCCTGTGGCACTGACCTTCTTTTACTGTTTAAAACACGGCAATTACAATAGAAACTCTACTCCAGTGAAACCGAAAGTGGAGCTGTTGAAAACACATCCGTCCTGGCTGAGAGACTGAGTCGAAAACTGGGGAGGAGCCAGCAACAGAGGCGGAGCTCAAACAGCTTAGACAGATTCAGTCCAATCAGTGAGGAAAGGAATCACCCCATGCACTGGCCTCTTGTAACCACAGAAAGGAGAAAATGGTCATTTTCTAATCACAGTTCAAAAGATTAATAATAGGGTAATGTGAAATATAGGCAAATGGCATAAGTAAAAAAAAATTACCTTTTAAACTGCATAAAATAAAAATTGAGAATTATGAGTGATTTCTTTTTAATGAGAAAGAATAAAAGGAAAATAATGTCTAATTAATAAGAAAAGTGATCTTTAGAACTGTAAGAGAAACAGAAAAGCAGAAGTCTGAACTTCCTGTGGCATTTTCATCGAGGATGGACCAAAGACCATGATCATGCATGGCTTCAATCCATGCTGTTCCCGTTAAAGGGCTCCAAACAGGGCTAGAACCACCTTGGAGGGGTGGAGAAGAAGGGGAGACTGTCTGTTGGGTTGAAGGGAGCTGCATCTCCCCTCACTAGGTAAACTCCCCCAAAGACGGGATTGCAGAGATGGCTAAACATGGCCACACTGAAGATGGAGAGCTATCCGGGACAAAGATTGTGCAGGAGCAGTGAAGAAGCAGACAGTGTGGAGATCAGGCAAACTAGGCACAGTATTTGAAAATGAAGGTACCCTGGATTTATAGTTTTGTAAGAAAGATTGGAAAAGCAGCAATCCGAGGGAGGGGGAAAATTGGACATAAGTGAAAGTGGCTTTGAACTTTAAAAAGAGTTAAATTGAAAGAGGAAGCTAGAAGAAAATATCTGCTTAAATTGGATTATATTAAATTATATGATATTGGCACTAAACAGGCTTAATTAAAAGCTGAACTTGAATGTGCCAAAAAGAAATAATACTTAACAATTGGACTTACTGGATTATTGAAACTTAAAAGCCTTAAAAGGGAAAGGAAAGTGAAAAGAAAAGATGAAACTTGGACATAACAGAGAGTGCCACCTAATGGCAAAGGAAAAACTTCAGTGACTCTTTAAAAGTTTGGTTCTCTAAAAATTGGAACTTGATACAAAGTAAGAGCAACTTTGATACAGTAAGATAGATAAAGGAAGAAGAAAGAAGCTTGAACCCTGGGAATACTAGGTGACTTTGAGAAAAATTCAAAACCCAACAAAAGAAACTTAATAATAAAAATATATAAACATTAGACTATTCTGACCCTGGAAAATTGAAACAGGATTTAACAGAAGTGGATGACTAGAAGCTGGTTTAAATAAACTACTGGACAACTGGACTGGACTTAAATACTGAAGGTAAAAGAAAAATTGAAATTGAAAGAGGTGCACAAAAATGGCAGAATTTTGTTTGGAAATAAAATCGGACTTAAGTAGTATAAGGGAAATGATATGTGAAAGAGTGGAACTGTGCATTATTGCCTTACAAATTTTAGAAATGGTGACTTTGGAGAACAAAGAACAAGGAGATCCAGAAGGGGAGGAGTTGATTAGAGAAGAGGCCAGCCTCAATGAACAAATGGAGCAACGAACATTAAAACAAGGGGGCAAAAACATGGAAATTAAAATGTGGAGGTTTGAGGGGACATTTAAAGAGGTAACTGTTTGGAAAGTCAGATAAAGAAAAAGGAAACAGCTGAAAAGGGAATTACAGGAGAAAGCTCAAAAGAGGGAAGAGGATAAAAATTGGAGTCAGAAATGGAGGGGAAAAGTAAAGGAAAAGGGTCAGAAAAGAAGGGGAGATAGAAAGCCAAAAAATGAAAAGAAGTTGCATGGCTGGAAGACCTAGAGATAATGGGTATTAGATAAAGAATAAGAAAGGGAATTCTGCAAGGTAATGTATAGCGAGGTATAAAAACATAGATTTTTTAAAAATAGAATGATTTGATGTGGGAATTATTATTTGTTCTTTGTGTACGTGCAAGGACAACGGGCCTTCTGGTAGTTGACTGCAACACGGAACAAGGAGCAAGGACAAACTGTTGCCATTTCTTACCCAGAATTGTAGCAAACTTAAACTTTGCAGCTTTGTATGCTTACACGAATAATCGGTGCATTTTGTGTGATGTAATGCGTTTGTGACAAGACACTAACAAAATTGTTACAAGGATTGCTTCTAATAAAAGAGGGTGTCAGAGTCTGCTTTGTGCTCTCATCCCGATCTTGCTTCAAGACGTCGTCTCAGTGTTTTCATTCATGAGAGACCACCAGTGTTTTCATTCATGAGAGACCACCACAACTGGTGACCCCGACGTGATCCATTCAAAAGTGATACATCTTGGGACCATCCATACTCATCGGCTGGCATAGCCTTGGTGCACCTCATCCCTGATTCGATCGCAGGCGATCGCCGTGGATCCCTCGTGAGTATGGGTGGAGGATTCTCTCAGGACCAGAAATTGCACATTGAGGAACTAAGAGAATTAACCAAACGAAATTTTTTTACCTTTAAAAAGGGGGGCTCCCTTCATGCCCCGCTCACAAAAACCTCTATTGAGGAACTCCTAGAATACATTTGGCAACACTGCCCTTCTTATCCGGCTAAAGGCAGTATCAAAACTACAGTATGGAAGGAGATTGGGAAATACTTTCATGAAAGTCCTAGAGCCCCTTCATCTATATTAATTGCTTGGAGGGTGGTTTTTGAGGCTATCTCCTTTCTAGAGCAACCCCTACTTGCCCCCTTTCTGGACCCCCTCCCTATGTGAATCCTGCTGTAAAACTCTTGCCCCCGCTGTGATGCCTGTGTCTTTAAACCGACTGCCCCCCCGGAGGCAAATGAGATCAGTAAATCTCCTCCGACAGCTCCTA